>NW_012114666.1:5430085-5446532 GCF_000951035.1 Colobus angolensis palliatus
ACGCCATTCTCCTGCCTCAGCCTCCCGAGTAGCTGGGACTACAGGCGCCCGCCACCTCGCCCGGCTAAACCTTTTTGTACTTGTAGTTTGCTTCACTGTAAAAGTGGAATAATACCTATTTCCTTAGGGCTGTTAGGAAGATTAAATGAGTTAGAAGTGTTGCTGTTAACTACTGAAGATAGGTATTCACAATTGCAAATATTCATTACAGTAAGGGTGATAAAGAACTGATGAGAAATGCTGTGTGATAGCAGATAGAGAAAGCAAATGGAGGAAAGAAGCCTGTTTTCTCAGTAAATAGCCCTTTGCTCTATTTCAGTGCTTTTCGTACACTTCTATAATAAAGTGCCATTTCTTGCCTTAGGTGAAAAACCATACAAATGTGAATTTTGTGAATATGCTGCAGCCCAGAAGACATCTCTGAGGTATCACTTGGAGAGACATCACAAGGAGAAACAAACCGATGTTGCCGCTGAAGTCAAGAACGATGGTAAAAATCAGGACACTGAAGATGCACTATTAACCGCTGACAGTGCGCAAACCAAAAATTTGAAAAGATTTTTTGATGGTGCCAAAGATGTTACAGGCAGTCCACCTGCAAAGCAGCTTAAGGAGATGCCTTCTGTTTTTCAGAATGTTCTGGGCAGCGCTGAGCTCTCACCAGCACACAAAGATACTCAGGATTTCCATAAAAATGCAGCTGATGACAGTGCTGATAAAGTGAATAAAAACCCTACCCCTGCTTACCTGGACCTGTTAAAAAAGAGATCAGCAGTTGAAACTCAGGCAAATAACCTCATCTATAGAACCAAGGCGGATGTTACTCCTCCTCCGGACGGCAGTACCACCCATAACCTTGAAGTTAACCCCAAAGAAAAGCAAACGGAGACTGCAGCTGACTGCAGATACAGGCCAAGTGTGGATTGTCACGAAAAACCTTTAAATTTATCCCTGGGAGCTCTTCACAATTGCCCGGCAATTTCTTTGAGCAAAAGTTTAATTCCAAGTATCACCTGTCCATTTTGTACCTTCAAGACATTTTATCCAGAAGTTTTAATGATGCACCAGAGACTGGAGCATAAATACAATCCTGATGTTCATAAAAACTGTCGGAACAAGCCCTCGCTTAGAAGTCGACGTACCGGGTGCCCGCCAGCGTTGCTGGGAAAAGATGTGCCTCCCCTCTCTAGTTTCTGTAAACCCAAGCCGAAGTCTGCTTTCCCAGCGCAGTCCAAATCCCTGCCATCTGCGAAGGGGAAGCAGAGCCCTCCTGGGCCAGGCAAGGCCCCTCTGACTTCAGGGATAGACTCTAGCACTTTAGCCCCAAGTAACCTGAAGTCCCACAGACCACAGCAGAATGTGGGGGTCCAAGGGGCCGCCACCAGACAACAGCAATCTGAGATGTTTCCTAAAACCAGTGTTTCCCCTGCACCGGATAAGACAAAAAGACCTGAGACAAAATTGAAACCTCTCCCAGTAGCTCCTTCTCAGCCCACCCTCGGCAGCAGTAACATCAATGGTTCCATCGACTACCCTCCCAAGAACGACAGCCCGTGGGCACCTCCAGGAAGAGACTATTTCTGTAATCGGAGTGCCAGCACCACTGCAGCAGAATTTGGTGAACCCCTTCCAAAAAGACTGAAGTCCGCCATGGTTGCCCTTGATATTGACCAGCCTGGGGCCAATTACAGAAGAGGCTATGACCTTCCCAAGTACCACGTGGTCAGAGGCATCACCTCACTGTTACCGCAGGACTGCGGGTATCCGTCGCCAGCGCTGCCTCCCAAACCAAGGTTCCTGAGCTCCAGCGAGGTCGATTCTTCAAATGTGCTGACGGTTCAGAAGCCCTACGGTGGCTCCGGGCCGCTTTACACTTGTGTGCCTGCTAGTAGTCCAGCATCCAGCTCGACGTTAGAAGGTATTGCATGAGGGGTAGTGTGTTTAAATGGCACTGATGCCTACGGTGACTAACAGCTAATCCATGCATTCCCCATGGAGATGGTACCACTCCCAAGGGTCGAGGGTGGGCAGCACAGAGTTCTTGGGGGTCACGGAGAGAAGCATTCTTAGATACGGCAGTGGTTTGTGGTCCTCCAAAGCTTACTTAACTCTGTGGGTTGAACTCTCACCCTGAATATTCTTTTTAATTGTTCAGTCTTATTTTATTTTTAGAGAAAGGGTCTTGCTCCGTCATCCAGGTTGGAGTGCAGTGGTGTAATCATAGCTTACTGTACTCTGGAATTCTTGGGTTCAAGAGATCCTCCTGCCTCAGCTTCCCAAGTAGCTGAGACTGTATGTGCTGCTACCATGCACAGCTGATTGTTAAATTTTTTTTCGTAGAGATGGAGTTGCCCAGGCTGGTCTTGAACTCCTGGCCTCAGGTGATCCTCCTGTGTTGGCCTTCCAAGTATCTGAGACTACAGATGCACTCCACCACGCTTGGCTAACTGAAATTTATTTTTTTGTGAGACAGGGATTTGCTTTGTTGCCCAGGCTGGTCTGAAACCCCTGGCCTCGAGTGATCCTCCTGCCTCGGCCTCCCAGAATGCCAGGATTACAGGCGTGAGCCACCATACCCAGCCTTATTCTTGAGTAATTTTTCTTATTCATTTTATTTTTCTGTTGTGGGAGTGATCATGGAAACAGCGGGTGAGAACACTGGTCTATCTAGTCCATTCTTGTCTTGCTGTTGAAATTCCAGATGCAGCCAATTTAGGCCCCAGCTTGCCTCACTTCATCGCAGCCCTTTTTCTTCCTTTGCACATTTATGGCGTGCTCAGTAGTCACTGCCAATCCACCTGGAGTTGCGGGGTTTTTTTTGTTTTGTTCTGTTTTCTTGAGATGAGTTTCGCTCTTGTTGCCAAGGCTGGAGTGCAATGGCGTGATCTCGGCTCACTGCAACCTCCTCCTCCTGGGTTCAAGCGATTCTCCAGCCTCAGCCTCCTGAATAGCTGGGGTTATAGGTACGTGCCACCACGCCCGGCTAATTCTTATATTTTTAGTAGAGACAAGAGTTTCAGCATGTGGGCCAGGCTGGTCTTGAACTCCTGACCTCAGGCGATGCGCCGGCCTTGGCCTCCCAAAGTACTGGGATTACAGGTGTGAGTCACCACGCCCAGCCTGGGGGTTCTTCCTCAGGTGTTTTACCACTCCCTGCTGGCCTGTAAACTTCTTAAGAGCAGAAACCACGTTTTACATGTACACTTCAGATCACATGCTTCCCACACAGGGCAGAATCGGGGGGCGCCCAGTAAGTGGTCTTGTGAACCGTTAAGTGGTCTTGTGAACCGTTATGCTGTTAAATGTCGTCAGCCCTCCTTATCCTTGGGTTGTGCCTCAGTGGATTCAACCAGCTGTGGGACTGAAATATTTGAGGGGAAAATGGGATGGTTGCATCTGTACTGAACATCTGTGGATTTCCTTTTCTTGTCCGTATTACCTAGATAATACAGTGTGACAACTATTTACATAGCATTGACTTCATATTAGGTTTTATAAATAATGAAGGAGATGATTTTTTTGTGTGTTATGAGATGGAGTCTCGCTCTGTTGCCCAGGCTGGAGTGCAGTGGCATGATCTCAGTTCATTGCAGCCTCCACCTCCCGGGTTCAAGCAGTTCTCCTGCCTCAGCCTCCCAAGTAGTTTGGATACAGGCACCCGCCTGATTTTTGTATTTTTAGTAGAGACGGCATTTCGCCATGTTGGTCAGGCTGGGCTCGAACTCCTGACCTTAGGTGATCCACCCGTCTCACCTTCACAAAGTGCTGGGATTACAGGTATGAGCCACCATGCCCGGCAATGTAGAGATGATTTAAAGTATATGGGAGGGGCTGGATGTGGTGGCTCACGTCTGTAATCCCAACGCTTTGGGAGGCTGAGGTGGGCAGCTCGATTGAGGCCAGGAATTTGACCAGCCCAGCCAACACTGGCGAAAACCCGCCTCTACTAAAAATACAAAAATTGGCTGGGTGTGGTGGTGGGCACCTGTAATCTGAGCTGTTTGGGAGGCTTAGGCATGAGAGTTGTTTGGAGCCAGGGATGCAGAGGTTGCAGTGAGTAAGTCTAGATTGTGCCACTGCACTCCAGCGTGGGCTAAAGAGTGAGACTGTCTCAAAAAAAAAAAAAAAAGTATATGCGAGGATGTGCATAGGTTACACTCCAAATACTACAAATTAATAGTACTACAAGGCCGGGCGTGGTGGCTCACGCCTGTAATCCCAGGACTTTGGGAAGCGGCCTGACCAACATGGAGAGACCTCATCTCTGCTAACAATACAAAATTAGATGGATGTGGTGGCACATGCCTGTAATCCCAGCTACTCGGGAGGCTGAGGCAGGAGAATCACTTGAAACCCAGGAGGCGGAGGTTGCGGTGAGCTGAGATTGTGCCATTGCACTCCAGCCTGGGGGACAGAGCGAGACTCCATCTCAAAAAAAAAAAAAAATTGTACTATAAATACTATGAATACTGCAAATATGACACTTTTATATTCGGGTCCTGAGCATCCATGGATTTTGGTATCTGTTGGCAGTGGGGCAGGGGTGGGGGGGGGATGGTCCTGGAGCCAGTGCCCTTCAGATACTTAGAGACAACTGTATAAATTTAAAACCAGCCTTATTTCCCCCGTAGGTACATTGTTGACCTCATAGATGACTGGGGTTTTCCCCATGGAAACGTGTCCTGGTGGCGTCAGTACGTACAGGTGTCTGGCACATACCTGTGTGTGTAGAAAAGTAGCTCAGTGTCCCAGGGACATCTTCCCCTTGGCAAACTTGATCAAACCACAGCGGCTTCCATTATCAGACAGAGGCTCTACTGGTTTGTGCTCCCCAAGGAGACGGAATTAGTTTTACACATTTCAGTTTGTGTTAGTTTCGAACTGAGGCTTCTGGGTGGTGACAACACTCTATCAAGATTTGCTTGATGCTGATTGGTTCGGTAGAGATAGCAAATTAAAAAACAGTTGCTTTCACACACTTCAGTAGATTTTATAAAAATTGTGATGAAATAGTAATTTGTACTGCCTTTTGGTTAAAAAGGTTCGTTTTCCCCCCCGTGGTGCTTAAAATGGACGGGAATCAAAACTTTGTCCTGAAGCGGGAAAAGGCTCAGTGTGTTGCAAGTCAGATCCTCCTTTTTTTTCTCCCCCCCGCCCCCTCTTTGAGACAGGGTCACACTCTGTTGCCCAGGTTGGAGTGCAGTGGTGCAATCATGGCTCCCTGCAGCCTTGACCTCTGGGGCTCAGGCAATCCTTCCGTCCTTACGTCTCGGCCTCCTGAGTAGCTGGGACTAAAGGTGCATGCCACCATACCGAGCTACTTTTTTATTTTTAGTAGAGAAGAGGTCTCACCATGTTGCCCAGGCTGACAAATCCCCTTTTACATGATTAAAAAAAAAAGAAGCAACACTTTACATAGTTTGGTTCATGATGCATATAGGTTTCAAGTATTTTGTGATACCATTTTTTTCTGGCTTTTTAATTCTTTCTAGTGACAGACAATTTTAGTTTTAGTGACATCAACCACATGTGTGCTAACAAGTGTCATAAACACAATTCAGCTGTAACTGAAAACGCGCATGCCACTATGTGACTTATGTGTTGTGATTACATTATCAGTGTCGGGAATTTGGAAAATTGACTCCCTAACAACCTATACACATCTTACCTAATTGTTTGACCTTAACTCTAAAATTTTTTTTTTTTCCCCCAATCAGGAAAAAGGCCTGTGTCATATCAACACTTATCTAACAGCATGGTACAAAAGAGAAACTATGAGAATTTTATTGGGAATGCACATTATCGACCAAATGACAAAAAAACTTGATTCACTAATTTTGGGGAAAAAAGGTGAGCATATGTTTCAATTAAAAACACTGAATTGGCTGAGCGCGGTGGCCATTTGGGAGGTCAGGGCAGGCAGATCGCCTGAGGTCAAGCATTGGAGACCAGCTTGGCCAACATGGTGAAACCCCTGTCTGTACTAAAAATACACAAATGAGCCGGGTGTGGTGGCGGGTACCTGTAGTCCCAGCTACTCAGAAAGCTGAGGCAGGAGAACCGCTTGAACAACCCAGGAGGCGGAGGTTGCAGATTGCAGATTGCGCCACTGCGGTCTATCCTGGGTGACAGAGCAAGACTCTGTCTTAAAAAAAAGAGGGGGGTGGGGATTGAGTTTACTTGATTGGAAATAAGCAGTTAACTTGTCTAATATAGTGTAACAAAATTGTTTCTAAGTTTGATTTTGATTTTTTTAGGTGTTTAAAATTAGTCCTCAGGATCTTTGGATATTAGTGAAAATAATAGGAAAAACAGTCATGGTGACTGGAATTTACTGAACATTTACTTTGTGCTAGGCATTGAAATGAAGTGTTTTATAATCAAGATTTCATTTAATTCTGTTGCAGCAGAGGGCTTAGGTAAGGGATGAGCAAACTAGCTTTTCACCCATCATCATCAGTAAAGTTTTATTGGAACATGACCTTGCCCAGCTCTTAACATACGGTCTGTAGCTGCCTCCTTGCTGCAGCAGCAAAGTCGGGCAGCTGTGACAGACCATGTGGCCTGCAAAGCTGAAACTATTTACCGTCTGGCCCTTTACAGAAAAAGTTGGTGAGCTAGCATTAGGAGGTATTGTGCACGCTTTTCAGATGAGACCAAGGCGTGGATTATGCAGTTTGCTCAAAGCCTCCCTCCTGTCTGTGAGAGGCAGGAGCAGGAGCCTGGTTTTTGTCCTAGGTCTGCAAAGATCCAGGTTCTGTGCCCAGTGTTCTAGGTTAAGAGCTTGTTCAAAGACTTGGCAAGTCCTCATCTGTTGGAGGAGAACTGGGAAAGGAGCAAGTATGTGAGCATGCGGTTCACATGTGTATGGTCTGATTGTAGTGCACTCCCGTCCCATAAGGCTCAAGTAGTAGTATCAGAATTATATGTGTTGGTTTTGTAGTTAATTAGCTTGGGCAGAAGGTGTGATGTCTGTGTACAGGTTATACTATGACTCATTCAACAATAAGATTAAATGGAAAGCTTGGGGCTCACGCGCAGATTTAGTTATTTCTCAGATAACTCTTGTCCCGTAAAACCATCACTGTATATTCATTGAGCAGCCTCTTTACCGAGTGCCTACTGGCTGCTAGAATGCAAAGATGAAAAGATGCTCGTGGTCCAGGATGGAATTTCTGTCATTTTTTCACTGGGACTCACATGGGAACCGAGATGACATTCTCCCTGGGCAACATGAGCCTTATACAGTTCTGCAGCGTTTTCTCCTACTTAGGATAATAGATGAAGAACACGAGGGAGTAAAGCTTTGTCATCACAGGATTAAAATTCAGTCCAGTCTATATTAAAACATAAAAAATAACTTATGAATTATAAGGAGCAGATTTTAGTAGCAGGTTACTTGCAACATCCATTACGACTGATAAGTAGTAGCAAATGGCCATGCTCCTTTATCTGGAGCTGGTGTCTCTCCGGGAGCTCTGAGCTTCTCTGCTTGTGTTTCCTTCATCTGGAGAACTAACTGCCTGCCTGCATTGTGTTTGCTTTTCAACCTCTTCTTTCTGATCCTAAGGACCAGCTCACATACTGGTTTTGTTTGTTTGAGACAGGGTCTGGAGTGCAGTGGCGCGATCTTGGCTCACTGCAGCCTCAAACTCCTGGGCCCAAGCAGTCCTCCCACCGCAACCTCCTTAGTAGCTGGGATTTTCCTGTGCATGGCAATTGCCTTTTACTCAATTCTGATTCTTGGTTAAGTCATCTCAGTTAAATTACTAAAAGTAGCTCCAAAGTTTGCAGCATTATCTAATTAGTTATTCTCCTAATACTTTCATGGCAAAAGTTGAACTAAATAGAACCCAGGGTCGGGCGCAGTGGTTCATGCCTGTAATCCCAGCACTTTGGGAGGCCGAGGTGGGCGGATCACTTGAAGTCAGGTGTTCAAGACCAGCCTGGCCAACATGGTGAAACCTGTCTCTACTAAAAATACAAAAAACTTAGCCGGGTGTGGTGGCGCATGCCTGTAGTCCCAGCTGCCTTGGAGGCTGAGGCAGGAGAATTGCTTGAACCTGGGAGGTGGAGGTTGCAGTGAGCCAAGATTGTGCCGCTGCACTCCAGCCTGGGCGACAGAGCGAGACTCCATCTCAAAAACAGCAAACAGAACCCATTGCATTTCTATATCAATTTGGTTCTATTTATTATATTTTTTTAAAGAAATAATTTTCTAAACTGTATTCATTTTTGATCTTAATCATTTAAAAAATGTTTTTTTCCTTAGGTCTTGGTGGATGTCAGTGCTTACTCTCCATGAAATTAAATTTTACTTCATCCTTTGAGAAGCGAATGGTGAAAGCTACTGAAATAAGCTGTGATTGTACTGTACAGAAAACATATAAGGAATCTGCAAGGAACACTACAGTTTTGTAAAGTTGTTCTGTTAACTTTTGTACCAAATAGCAATAAAAACTAGTTGGAACAGTTGGAACCTACATACATGGGGACTGGAAATCTCTATTTTGTCCCTGAATATTTTTTTTAGAATCGACCAAATAAGAAGTGGAATTTCTGCATACTTGAGCGCTGCTGAAAAGAAATCATTTGGGTGGGGTGGGGTGGGATGGGGGAAAAGTATATAATGCTTGCACCTCAGGTAAAAATCTGTAAATATCTTAAGTTGTAAACCTGCTTGTTTAAATACTGTGTGTATTCCTTTTCTCTAATACAGCTCATCACTTGGAGCAGTTTCTGCTATTGTGCTCTTTCATTTAAAATGTATTTTTTTTTTAAACTGTCAATGATTTTGTATTATGTTGAATCCTCCGAAATCTATTGTCTTAAAATTGTTAATGGAAGTATTGACCCTCTATGATACACGTGCTGCAGATATTGAGTCAGCCATTTGGAAGTTGGCAGCATTTTATTGCAACTTTCAGCATCTCAGCTGGGGAAGACGCCTTCTTCCTCGCCTCTCCAGATTGTCCTGGAACCTCCACAATCCTTGACTGAGGGGCTTGGGATGGCTTGTAGGATTTTTAAGAGAGTGTGTCTACAGAGAAGCATTTTCCCTGTAGGGCAGCCACACATTGTGTAAACATAAGAAACTGTATGTGTAGTTATTTATATTTGTATCAAATTAATCACTTTCGTTGGAAGATTCAGTGTGGGGGGGGTGCCTAAATTAGTATATAAAACCAAAAATGGTAAATTATACCTGTGAATTGCAGATATTGGGGAACAGTTTTAAGGGAAATTCTTGGGGAAACATTTTAGGTTTGTATTTGGTAGTCTTCATGTATCTGGCATTTGGGTGAACTGTGGACATTAACTAGAGTTGATTATAAACACATTGATTCTGAATAAGGAACTGCTGGCCGAGCCTCCTGGGAGTCTAGAAAGAGAAAATCTGTTTCTAGACCTCAGTTATCTTCCCATTTTTGGTTATGAAGCAGTAGTATTTTTCTCAGTGCGCATGCAATTTGGGTTTTAGAGAAGATGGCCACCAGCTGGCTTCCTAGATATTTTAAACTTCTGTTCTTTAATGTGCTGTCCATGATTATTAGTACATGGGCGTAGTGATCACAAAATATTTTATTAAGAAACTTTTTCAAAAATAAATTTGCACTGTTCATTTTTCTGGCCTCGCTGTTCTCCATAGAGCAAGGGTAAAGTCCTAGAAGATTTTTTTTTTTCTTTTTAAATTATGCAACGTAAGATGTCCTCCTTGATAGAAGTCTTAGCTCCTGTGTGACAAGGGAGAAGTAATTTGAGATCAGTCTGCTGGCATTGCAATGAAGTGCTTTGTATCAGGAAAGTGTACACTATTGACCTTTTTTCCTGTTCACAAGCTGAGCCATATGTACATAATCTAGATTTTGTTTTCATAGTTTTGCACTTTTATAGCCTATTTTTGAAGATTAACACATTTGCAAGATGATTGACTCAATCTTTGCCTAATCCAATGAGTGTTACAGAGAGCTTGCTGTGACTAGAACCATAAATCTTAAAAGGGGGTCTGTGATAATAGAGGGCTGGAATTTAAACCTGTATTTAAAAAAAAGAAATCACCAAATCTATTTGAAAACAAGTCAATTTGTGTTATGCTGGAATTTTCTGGGCTTTCAGATTTCTCTCTTTAACCACATTTCTGAATGTATGAAAATACCAATTATTTTCCTACAGCCCTTTGTACTTCAAAATATGTTTTTGTGTCCATCAGTATTAACTATTGGTATACTACTGGTTTTATGTGTTTTTTTTTCTTTGAGACAACAGTACATATAATAGAGGTACAATTCGTTGGATTTTGTTTATGTATTTATTTCATTCCAGTTTGATTTATTTTAATTGTTGATACATAAGTTGTCAAACAGTAGACATTACTTGTTTTATTTATGATATATTTCAGCTTAAAGTTATGTTATTATATGTGGAAGTGTAAATATAGATTTGGTGTTTTGCAATCTTGAGTTTTAGTGTTTATTGTGTTTCTGGTTTCTCATTTTGTTTTATTTAACTTTAGTTTTCTTTCTTTTTCTTTCTTTCCTTCTTTCCTTCCTTCCTTCTTTCCTTCCTTCCTTTCCTTCCTTCCTTCCTTCCTTTCCTTCCTTCCTTCCTTCCTTCTTTCCTTCCTTCTTTCCTTCTTTCCTTCCTTCCTTCTTTTCGTCTTTCCTTCTTTCTTTCAATGTGCTCTCACTCTTTCACCCAGGCTGAAGTGCAGTGGTGCAATCACAGCTCACTGCAGCCTTGAACCCCTGGGCTCAACTGATCCTGCAGCTCTCAGCCTCCCGGGTATCAAGACATCATACCTGGCTTGTAAACTCAATCTGAAGGCAGCACGTGACTCAGCGTGTAATCCCAGCACTTCGGAAGGCCAAGGCAGGTGGATCACTTGAAACCAAGAGTTTGAGACCAGCCTGGCCAACATGGTGAAACCCCATCTCTACTAAAAAATACAAAAATTAGGTGGGTGTGGTGGTAAACACCTGTGGTCCTAGTTACAGGAGGCTAAAGCATGAGAAATCGCTTGAACCTGGGAGGCAAAGGTTGCAGTGAGCTGAAATTGCGCCAGTGCACTCCAGCCTGGGCGACAAGAGCGAGACTCCATCTCAAAAACAAAAACACTTGTTTTTTTGGAGATAGGGTCTTTGTTGCCCAGGCTGGAATGCACTGGCACGATCTTGCCTTGCTGCCACCTCTGCCTCCTGGATTCAAGAGATCCTGCCTCAGCTTCCAAAGTAGCTGGGATTACAGCCATGCGCCACCACACCCCGCTAATTTTTGTATTTTTAGTAGAGACGGGTTTTGCCATGTTGGTCAGGCTGGCCTTGAACTCCTGACCTCAGGTGATCCGCCCACTTCGGCCTCCCAAAGTGCTGGGATTACAGGCATGAGCCACTGCGCCCGCCCAAGCTCACAAGTCTTTTTTTTTTTTTTTTTTTTTTTTTTGAGACGGAGTCTTGCTCTGTCGCCCGGGCTGGGGTGCAGTGGCCAGATCTCAGCTCACTGCAACCTCCGCCTCCCGGGTTCACGCCATTCTCCTGCCTCAGCCTCCCGAGTAGCTGGGACTACAGGCGCCCGCCACCTCGCCCGGCTAGTTTTTTGTATTTTTTAGTAGAGACGGGGTTTCACCGTGTTAGCCAGGATGGTCTCGATCTCCTGACCTCGTGATCCGCCCGTCTCGGCCTCCCAAAGTGCTGGGATTACAGGCTTGAGCCACCGCGCCCGGCCGCTCACAAGTCTTTATACACTTGATATATTGAGAGCATGTGGTCATCATTCTGGTGCCTCGAGTCTCTTGATTTTGATCAGTGGGAGTTCCAAGTTGGCCCAGTGTTTGCAGAACAACAGTCTGAAGGCTGCTTAACTTTCTGTTATCTGTAATCCCAGCACTTTGGGAGGCTGAGGTGGGCCGATCACCTGCGGTCATGTGTTTCAGACCAGCCTGGCCAACATGGTGAAACCCCATCTCTACTAAAATACAAAAATTAACCCGGTGTGGTTGCTGGTGCCTGTAATCCCAGCTACTGGGGAGGCTGAGACAGGACAGTTGCTTGAACCCAGGAGGCAGAGGTTGCAGTGAGCCGAGATTGCACCACTGCACTCCAGCCTGAGCGACAGAGCGAGACTCTGTCTCTAAAAACAGACAGAACCCCCAAAACAAAACCCAAGATGTTCCAAATCCCACCTGTACTGACGCACACCTGGGAACTTGTTTATCGGAGGATCCCGGGTTCTTTTTATGGGAAGCGGTAATCGGTGATTTGGGCGCAAGGGGTGCGTATTCCTACCTGGGTGGTTGTGCTCCTGGCCTTTTTAATGTAGGGGAAAAAAATATGATCAGAAAGGAAACCTCAGTGAATTATACTGCCATTTTGTTTTAGAGTTTTCTTTGTTTTTTGATTTTCTGAAAAGCTGGGTTACCTGGCTTTAACCTGTATATAACAGTGTCAATGTTATTACTCATAGCACTGCCCAGTGAACTTTTCAGATTTCTTTTTTTTTTTTTTTTTGAGACAGTCTCACTGTGTCTCCCTGGCTGGAGTGCAGTGACAAGCTCCACCTTCCGGGTTCACACCGTTCTCCTGCCTCAGCCTCCTGAGTAATCGGAACTACAGGTGCCCGCCACCACACCTGGATAATTTTTTGTATTTTTAGTAGAGATGGGGTTTCACCCTGTTAGCCAGGATCGTCTCGATCTCTTGAACTTGTGATCCACCTGCCTTGGCCTCCCAAAGTGCTGAAATTACAGGCGTGAGCCACTGTGCCCGGCCTCAGATTTCTTTTTATAGTTCTGTTTGCCTATAGTTTTCAAGTTGTCCCTGACTGGCAAAATCGTGGAGAAATTGTTGGAAATGCAAATTACTATGTTTGCCCTAGACATGCTCCGTCAGGAACAGTGGGGCCCAGCAATCAAGCCCTCCAGTGTACACTGGTCTCTACTGGGCAGATTCCACTCAAGGAATACCGAGTGGGCATCACTGAGCCTGTTGAAACTGTGTGTGGCTATGCCAAGCCCTTCACACGCAGAATCATCATTTTCCATCTTTAGACACTGCTGTGCTCTTTTTCATGTTTTGTTATGCAAAACATTTACATAGTTTAAAAGTCAAAATTAGAAAACCAGGTGTATTCAGAGAGGTCTAGCTTTTCATGCTTTCACCCTGTTCTTTTGCAACCTTTTTTTTTTTTTTTGAGACGGAGCCTTGGTCTGTCGCCCAGGCTGGAGTGCAGTGGCGCGATCTCGGCTCACTGCAAGCTCCGCCTCGCGGGTTCGCGCCATTCTCCTGCCTCAGCCTCCCGAGTAGCTGGCACCACAGGTGGCCGCCACGCCCGGCTAATTTTTTGTATTTTTACTAGAGACGGGGTTTCACTGTGTTCGCCAGGATGGTCTCTGTCTCTTGACCTCATGATCCGCCCGCCTTGGCCTCCCAGAGTGCTGGGATTACAGGCGTGAGCCACCGCGCCCAGCCTAAAGTAACCATTTTTTTAAATTATCATTTTTTTTTTTTCCTGTGAACGAGTCTTGCTCTGTAGCCCAGGCTGGAGTGCATTGGCACGATCCCGGCTTACTGCAACTTCCCCCTCCCGGGCTCAAGCAATTCTCCCGCCTCAGCCTCCCGAGTAGCTGGGATTATAGGCACATGCCACCAAGCCCGGCTAAGTTTTGTATTTTTAGTAGAGACAGCGTTTCACCATATTGGTCAGGCTGGTCTTGAACTCCTGAGCTTAGGTGATCCACCTGCCTCAGCCTCCCAAAGTGCTAGGATTACAGGCGTGAGCCACTGCGCCCAGCCTAAAAATTAGTTTTTGATTTATCTTTCCATTATTTCTTTTTGAAAACAGAGGCATATTTGCAGGTCTATTTCTGCAAATAGGTCTATATCTCCCTTTTTTTTTTTTTTTTTTTTTTTTTTTTTTTGAGACGGAGTCTTGCTCTGTCGCCCAGGCTGGAGTGCAGTGGCGCGATCTCGGCTCACTGCAAGCTCCGCCTCCCGGGTTCACGCCATTCTCCTGCCTCAGCCTCCCAAGTAGCTGGGACTACAGGCGCCTGCCACCTCGCCCGGCTAGTTTTTTTTTGTATTTTTAGTAGAGACGGGGTTTCACTGTGTTAGCCAGGATGGTCTCGATCTCCTGACATCGTGATCCGCCCACCTCGGCCTCCCAAAGTGCTGGGATTACAGGCTTGAGCCACCGCGCCCGGCCTTATATCTCCCTTTCTTATATAAAAAATAGTTTACAGTCCACACTAGCACAGGCTGATTTTAGCACTGTTTCATTGTTTTCCTGGAGAATGAAACAGCACACACACAGTCAGGAAAAGTCAAATGCTGAAAAAATTTTGTTTTAAAAAAGAACACGGTTTTCTGCTGAACATCAAATGACTCGAAGAAATCTACTTTGGAGAGGCTGAAGTTGGTGGTCTTTTCTCTACCTGCTTTTATTTCTCAGTACATCCTTACTGAGCTTTCACTAAGTACCAGGCACTCAAGGCTAGTACTGGTTGGGTGCCAGGGACATGTGTCTCATGAACCAGGTAGCGTTTCCTACCCTCCTGGAGCTGTCTTTGTGGGGTTGCTGGGGGTGGAAGATATATTGAAAACAGGTCATCATGGCTGGGCGCGGTGGCTCGTGCCTGTAATCCCAGCACTTTGGGAGACCCAGGTGGGTGGATCACTTGAGGTCAGGAGTTCCAAACCAGCCTGGCCAACATGGCAAAACCCTGTCTCTACTAAAAGTACAAAAATTAGTCGGGTGTTGTGGTGGGCGCCTGTAATCCCAGCTACTTGGGAGGCTGAGACACAAGAATTGCTTGAACCTGGTGGGTGGAGGGTGGAGGTTGCAGAGTGCCACTGCACTCCAGCCTGGGTGACATAGCAAGACTCAAAAAAAAAAAGAAAAGAAAAGAAAAGTGGGAGGGGAGGGGAGTTCAACAGACCAGTTACAGCCCTGCTGTAGTAGTGGCTGGGGAGGAAATCAGCAGGAGACTAAGAATAATTAGGAGAAGCCACGAGAGCTGGGTGGTCAGGAGAGGTCCTAACAGGTCCTAGAGGATGAAAGGATGTGGCCATGTAATTAATGCCTTAGTAAAGGATCTTGACGGGCGCGGTGACTCAAGCCTGTAATCCCAGCACTTTGGGAGCCTGAGGCGGGCGGATCACGAGGTCAGTAGATCGAGACCACGGTGAAACCCCGTCTCTACTAAAAATACAAAAAATTAGCCGGGCGTGGTGGCGGGCGCCTGTAGTCCCAGCTACTCGGGAGGCTGAGGCAGGAGAATGGCGTGAACCCGGGAGGCGGAGCTTGCAGTGAGCTGAGATCGCGCCACAGCACTCCAGCCTGGGTGACAGAGCAAGACTCTGTCTCAAAAAAGAAAAAAAGAAATCTTTTTGTTTTTCCTTTCATTATTTGTTTTTGTTGTTTGTTTTTGAGACGGAGTCCCGCTCTGTTGCCCAGGCTGGAGTACAGTGTTGCTATCTCGGCTCACTGCAGCCTCCACTTCCCGGGTTCAAGCAATTGTCCTTTTTTTTTTTTTTGAGACAGTGTCTCACTCTGTCACCTAGGCTGGGGAGGTCATGGCTCACTGCAGCCTCGACCTCCTGGGCTCAAGTGATCCTCCTGCCTCGGCCTCCCAAAGTGCTGAGATTACAGGTGCGAGCCACTGCGCCCAGCCTAGGGCACCCTTTAAGAAAGCACAGGGCTTGACTCAGGTCAGAAAGAGCTGCATGGATTTGAAGACCTGAATGGAGACCAGCGTGGCTACAGAGCAGAGGTCTTAACCTTGGTATTATTAACATTTTGGGACCAGATAATTCTTTGTGTTGGGTGCAGGGAGCTGTCCTGGGCATCACAGGATGTTTAGCCGCATCTCTGGCCTCTACCCAGTAGATGCCAGTAGCAGCCCCTCCCCAGTGGTGACAACTAAAGATGTCATCAGGCAACCCAATGTCCTTGGGTGTGCAAAATGTCCCTGCTGAAGGACTGACCTGGATAAGTTTGGAGAAATTTGGAGAATGCCACATTAAAGCTCGGTAGGGATTTGGGCTTTTTGTTTTGTTTTTTGGGGGGTTGGTTTAAGTACAGTGGCAGCCTTTGAATGTATCTGGGCAGACGGTGGGATCAGATTTCTGTTTTAGGATTACTCTGGATACTGTAGAGAAATCTGGAGGGCCAGAGTGGAGCTAAATATCCTAATTCCTTAGTACTTAATTACCGGAGATAAACAGAAACCAGAAAAATCATGGATATTGCTTTTGTGCATTCAAGCCATCTTTTTCTACACAGTTTCTCCTATAACTTAAATTCAAAATGGGTGGGGTGTGGTGGCTCACGCCTGTAATCCCAGCACTTTGGGAGGCTGAGGTGGGCGGATCACTTGAGGTCAGGAGATCAAGACTAGCCTGGCGAACATGGTGAAACCCTGTCTCTACTAAAAATACAAAAAATTAGCTGGGCG
>NW_012114666.1:5446707-5448547 GCF_000951035.1 Colobus angolensis palliatus
GGTGGTAGTTCATGCCTATAATCCCAGCATTTTGGGAGGAGACTAAAGTGGGAGGATTGCTTGAGGCTAGGAATTTGAGACCAGCCTGGGCAACATAACGAGTCCCTGTCTCTATGAAAAATAAAAAAATTAGCTGAGTGCGATGATGCTTGCCTCTAGTCCCAGCTACTCAGGAGGCTGAGGCAGGAGGATTACTTGACCCCAGGAGTTTGAGGCTGTAAGTGAGCCGCAAACTCACTAGTGCCACTACGCTGCAAGACCCTGTCTCAAAAAGCCAAAAGGTCAATATTAAGAGAACCCGAATAGGCACAAGCCTAACGTTTGGTTGCAAAATGTCAGTACATGGGAGGGCTGAACTCTGACTGCTTGTCGTACAGGTGGGGAACCCGAGGTCCCTAGAAGGCCACACGTGTTTTAAAAGCCAGACAATATCACGGGGTGTTGTGGGAAAAGGGGCTGGATTTTTTGCTACCCCTTCCATTAAACTAAGCTCTGCTTCTGAGGGTGAGAGAGAATATGCAGAAGTTCAGGTTCATTTTAATTTTATTGTTTATTTACTTGAGACAAATTCTGGCTCTGTTGCCCAGGCTGGAGTGCAGTGGCACGATCTCGACTCACTGCAACTTCTACCTCCTGGCTCAAGCTACCCTCCTACCTCAACCCCTCTCATAGCTGGGACTACAGGCATGCGCCACCATGCCCAGCTAATTGTTTGTATGTTTTTGTAGAGATGGGATTTTGCCATGTTGCCCAGGCTGGTCTCAAACTGTGGAGCTCAAGGGTTTTTTGTTTGTTTGTTTGTTTTGTTTTGTTAATTTTAAAAGTAAGTGTTTATTCACTGTCTAAGGATCCAAAGAAGGTAATATAAAGAGGTCAAATCCAGAAATGTTCTGTTATACTTAAAGTGATGTGATCTGCATCCATTTATCCAGGCAAGGAGAGTCGTATCAATGTTTTCTTCATATTTTTATTACACTTCTGAATATTTGTATAAATGAGTAAATGTCTGAACTACATTCCAAGCCATATCTTAAATATTTCAAATACTGAGGAAACCTGGTTGTGGCCGGGCGCAGTGGCTAATGCCTGTAATCCCAGCACTTTGGGAGGCCGAGCGGGGCGGATCATGAGGTCAGGAGATGGAGACCATCCTGGCTAACACGGTGAAATCCTGTCTCTACTGAAAATACAAAAACTTAGCCAGGTGTGGTGGCGGGCACCTGTAGTCCCAGCTACTCGGGAGGGTGAGGCAGGAAAATGGTGTGAACTCGGGAGGTGGAGCTTGTAGTGAGCCGAGATTGTGCCACTGCACGTCTCAAAACAAACAAACAAACAAACAAGCAAACAAAACCTGGTTGTGATGAGCAAAAATAAAAATATTCTATATATACATACCCCCACATATTCTTAAGATATTAAACAGTACCATGTTCCTCTACCTAACCATATTTCAAAATGTTCCTGTCAATGTTACTGAATCTGCCTGCCTCAGGCTCCCAAAGTGCTGGGATCCCAGGTGTGAGCAATGCACCTGGCCCAGGTTCATTTTTAGACTTTTGTGGACCTGAGCCTCCCATTCATCCCTCAGAACTTGGTGGCCTGTGTGACCCGGTTGACAGCTGTATACCATCTTGGCGACCAATGTTAATACAAGAGTTTTATGTCCTTTCAGTGAGATCTCATTTTCTGATGCAAATATCTGGCATATTTATATGACAAAAGATTTCTGGTCTGTGAGTTTATACTTAGACATATCAAAAAAGAAAATAATCACATATTTTTCTACACTTATTTACAATAGTGAAATCTTTTTTTTTTTTTTTTTTTTTTTAGCTGGAAC
>NW_012114666.1:5457144-5461873 GCF_000951035.1 Colobus angolensis palliatus
AGGTCGGGACACCAGCCTGGCCAACGTGATGAAAAAAAAAAAAAAAAAAAAAAGAAAATCTGGCTGGGCTCGGTGGCTCACTTCTGTAATTCCAGCTCTTTGGGAGGCCGAGGTGGGCAGATCATCTGCGGTCGGGACACCAGCCTGGCCAACATGGTGAAACCCCGTCTCTACTAAAAATCTAAAAATTAGCCAGGTGTGGGGTACTCACCTGTAATCCCAGCACTTTGGCAGGCCGAGGAGGGTGGATCGCTTGAGCCCAGGAGTTTTAGACCAGCCTGGGGAACATGGAGAGACCTCCTCTGTACAAAAAGTACAAAAATTAGCCGGCCATGGTGGTTCATGCCTGTAGTCCCAGCACTTTGGAAGGCCGAGATGGGAGGATTGCTTGAGGCCAGGAGCTCAAGACCAGCCTGGGCAACAGGGTGAGACCTCTGTCTGTACGTAAAATAAAATAACACAATTATCTGGGCTTGGTGGTGCAAACCTGTAGTCCCAGCTACTCAGGAGGCTGAGGTGGGAGGATCACTTGAGCCCAGGAGGTGGAGGCTGCAGTGAGCTGTGATTGTACCACTGCACTCCATGCAGTCTGGGCAGCAGAGCAAGACCATCTCAATGGAAAAAATAATAATAACTTTTTGTTCGTTTGTTTGTTTTGAGACAGAGTCTCACTCTGTCTCCCAGACTGGAGTACAGTGGTACGATCATGGCTTGACCTGGGTTCAAGGGATCCTCCCACCTCAGCCTCCTGAGTAGCTGGGATTACAGGTACATGCCACCACACCCAACTAATTTATATATTTTTAGTAGAGACAGGGTTTTGCCATGTTGGCTAGGCTGGTCTCGAATTCCTGAGCTCAAATGATCTGCTGCCTCGGCCTCCCAAAGTGCTGGGATTACAGCTGTGAGCCACTGCACCCGGCCTAATTTTTGTGTTTTGTTTTTGTTTTTTGGTAGAGATGGGGTCTTGCTACGTTACCCAAGCTGGGTGAGTTTTGCAAAATGGTTATTTGTGTGAATTTAGCTAAAGTGGTAATGGGGATTTGGTTGCACTGGAAACCAAAGCAGTCTCTAGTTATGAAGAATGCAATGAGCACAACACACTTCCACCAAATCGTAGGGGAGAAGTGCATTCTTGAAGACCATCAATAATTGAACATCTGAATTATTCAAGGCTATTTTTCTCAATGGAACTAACTAACCAATGATGGGGCATTTTACTTAGTGCTATAAAGTGTCACCTCCAGGTGGAATGGGTGTTAACAAGTTCGCCAGTCCTTGTTCTACCAGCTTTGAAATTCAACTTTGATAGTTGGAGCAACTTTTCAAAGATGGAACATTTGTGTTATTTCAAATGCTGCAGAAAATATGATACTCTATTAGTAATGCTTTTAATAAACTTTACATTTTTTATAATTCAAAGTTCCTTGAGCTATGTTCATTACCTAGTGTAGTCCTTGTGCTTAGTGATTGTAACAGCAGAGCAAAATGACACCACTGTTATGTGGATATTTATTTCCAGTGACGCCAAAAGCCCAGGGTTTTTTTTTTCTTTTCTTTTCTCTTCCTTTCCTTTCTTTTCTCCCTCCCTCCTTCCTTCCTTCCTTCCTTCCTTCCTTCCTTCCTTCCTTCCTTCCTTCCTTCCTTCCTTCCTTCCTTCCTCCCTCCCACCCTTTCTTCCTTTCCTCCCTCCCCCCCTCCTTCCTTGCTTCCTTTTTTGTTTTTAACTGAGTCTTGCTCTCCTGTCACCCAGGCTGGAGTGCAGTGGAGTGATCTCGGCTCACTGCAACCTCTGCCTCCTGGGGTTCGAATCTCCTGCCTCAGCCTCCTGAGTAGCTGGTATTATAGACATACACCACCACGCCTGGCTACTTTTTGTATTTTTAGTCGAGACAGGGTTTCATCATCTTGGCCAGGCTGGTCTCCAACTCCTGACCTTAAGTGATCTGCCTGCCTCAGCCTCACAAAGTGCTGAGATTACAGGTGTGAGCCACCACACCTGGCCCCAAAAGCCCAATTTAATTAAAAGAAGAAGAAGAAAAAAGGAACCCTCACTGCCATTGTGTTCTCCACTTTGCCCCAGGTGCTGGGCTCTGAGAGCCCCAGGGGCAGGGCTTGTATTGTAAGGCTAGAAAGCCCAGGGGAAAGTAAATTACCCTGGGAAGGAGGAGTCAAGTCCTAAGAGACAAGATTTGGCCCTGGAGGGAAAAGGGAGAAAGCCAGTCCTGAAGGAAGGGAAGTAGTTGCTCAGGCTCCAGGCTCCAGGCTCCAGGCGGGGTGGGGTTGAGCCTGGAGCCGTTCCCCTCTCCTCCTGGTTCTCTTACCCCTTCCTCCTGCCTTCTTGTCTCCCCACTTCTCTTTTCTCTATCCCTCATTTGCAAATGGATCCATCAAAAACTTCTGGGCCAGACGCAGCGGCTCACATCTGTAATCCCAGCACTTTGGGAGGCCGAGGCAGGCGAATTACCTGAGGTCGGGAGTTCGAGATCAGCCTGACCAACATGGAGAAACCCCGTCTCTACTAAAAATACAAAATTAGCTGGGGGTGGTGGCACATGCCTGTAGTCCCAGATAATCGTTTGACTGAGGCAGGAGAATCACTTGAACCTGGGAGGCGAAGGTTGTGATGAGCTGAGACTGTGCCATTGCATTCCAGGCTGGGCAACAAGAGAGAAACTTCATCTCAAAAACAAAACAAAACAAAACAAAACAAAAAAACAAAAAAACACACTGCTGGAAATGGACCGGGCTTAGTGTGGCTTGTGGGACTTAAAGATGACTAGCAAGGAAAATTGATCCAACTCATCATTTGCCTCAAATGGGAATGAAACTCAGGATGACAGAGATCACAAGGCTTCTGGAACTTCTATTCAGATGCAACTTTATTTGTTTTGTTTTTTGTTTTGTTTTGAGACAGAGTCTCACTTTGTCTCCCAGGCTGGAGTGCAGTGGCGCAATCTCAGCCCACTGCAACCTCTGCCTCCCAAGTTCAATTGATTCTCGTGCCTCAGCCTACCGAGTAGCTAGGACTACAGGTGTGTGCCACCACACCTGGCTAATTTTTGTATTTTCAGTAGAGGTGGGGTTTCACCATGATGGCCAGGCCAGTCTCAAACTCCTGGCCTCAAGTGAGCCTCCCGCCTTGACCTCCCAAATGCTGGGATTACAGGCGTGAACAGCTGTGCCCAGCGCAGATGCAACTTTAATGCCACAAATACCTCCTTGGGTGTGCCATGTGATGTCAATTATTCTGGTTACAGATTTTGTTAAGTACAGAAATAATGGTAGTACATGAATAATAATACTGATAGTTCGGTACTTTAAAATAGCATAGGCTGGGCGCGGTGGTTCTTGCCTGTAAACCCAGCACTTTGGGAAGCCAACGTTGGAGGATCACTTGAGCCCAGGAATTCAAGAACAGCTTGGGCACCATAGTGAGACCTCATGTCTGCAAAACAAACACACAAAGTAAAAGATAGCAAAGGTGCAAAAGCCTGCCAAGAATGGAATGGATGAGTAAATTGTGGCATCTTCTTGCAGTGGTCAGTACACAGTGACAAGAACAGATGATCTACAATCATAAAGTAACATGGAGAAACTTTGCAAACATAATGAGGAGCAAAAGACGCCAGACACAAAAGAGTGTGTTCCATATGACTCCACTCATGCAAACGACCAAAATGAGCAGCACTAGCCTATGCTGCTGGAAGTCAGGATGGTGTGTGCTATGCGGGTGGTGGTGGGCAAACAAAAGTGGGTACAGACTCGCTTGGGATTCTAGACCTTTTGTTTCATGGTCTGGGTACTGGTCTATGTGAAAATAAATTGAAGTCTACACTTATGATTTGGGCGCTGTGTGTGTGTGTGTATACATATATATGTATATATATATACTTCAATTTTTTTGTTTGTTTTACAGAGAGGGTCTCACTCTGTCACTGGGATGCTGGAGTGCAGTGGTGTGATCATAGCTCACTGCAGCCTCCAACCCCTGAGCTCAAGTGATCCTCCTGCCTCAGCCTCCTGAGTAGCTTAGACTACAGGCATGCACCACCATGCCTAATTTTTAAAAATCTTTTAAAAACTTTTTTTTTCGGTAAAGATGATCTGTTGACTAGGCTGGTCTTGAACTTCTAGCCTCAAACAATCCTCCTGCCTCAGCCTCCCACAGTACTGGGATTACAGGCATGAGCTGTCATACCTGGCTGTATTATACTTCAATTTAAAAAAGGAACAAGTAGCAGAATAAAGTATGAACAAATTGAGGTTATGACTCACAATACGCCTCCTTTTTTTTTTTTTTTTTTTGAAACAGTATTACTCTGTCACTCAGGCTGGAGTACAGTGGCATGATCTCAGCTCATTGCAACCTCTGCCGCCCCCCCTGCTGCCCAGGTTCAAGTGATTCTCTGGCCTCAGCCTCCCAAGAAGCCGGGACTATAGGCATGCATCACCAGGCCCGGCTAATTTTTGTAATTTTTAGTAAAATGGGGTTTTGCCATGTTGACCAGGTGGTCTTGAACTCCTGACATCAGATGATTTGCTCACCTCGGCCTCCCTAAGTGCTTAGATTACAGGCGTGAGCCACCACACCCAGCCCAATTTTTATGTTATTTTATTTTAGAGACGGAGTTTTTCTCTTGTCACCTAGGCTGGAGTGCAATGGCACCATCTCAGCTCATTGCAACCTCCGCCTCCTGGTTTCAAGTGATTCTCCCACCTCAGCCTC
>NW_012114666.1:5462493-5463814 GCF_000951035.1 Colobus angolensis palliatus
AGGTTTCACCATGTTGGCCAGGTGGTCTTGAACCCCTGACCTCAGGTGATCTGCCCACCTTGGCCTCCCAAAGTGCTGAGATTACAGACGTGAGCCACCATACCCGGCCCAATTTTTAGCTTTTGCTCTAAGTGTGATGGGGAGTCGTGGGGAGGTTTAGCAGAGGATTTAAGTGACTGGACTCAGCACAGCTGTGTTTTCCATCACAGTGTCTGACCTGGGGGCCATTTCATCATTGATGTTAACTCCAAATGAGGCTGAATATTTATGCAGTAGAGACACCTATGGGGTTGACCGGAGCTGCTCCTCCCACCTCGTTGAACTTGATTGCCATTTCTGGAACGCTTCATCTGTCAGTGCCCCTGACCCCCAGGAGGAGGGTTGGGAGGACTTCCTGGAAGAAGAACTGTCTAATCACAGGCTTGCACAAGGATCTGGGAGGGTTTGCACCTGCTGTTTCCTCTGAACTTCCCTTTTGGGAGGAGATTAAAGGCAACAAGGCATGTTCCGGGGATCATCAGGAGGGGGGATGCCATTGAGTAGGGAGTTTTCTGCCAGGATAGGGTATGAAGAGGCTGAAGAGGCGGTGGTGAGCTGGTTAAGGAAGTTTGGGCATTATCTTGTGGTCAATAAAAAGACACTGAAGAGGCCAGGCATGATGACTCATGCCTGTAACCTTAGCACTTTGTGGGGCTGAAGTGGGAGGATTGCTTGAGCCCACGAGTTTGAGACCAGCCTAAGCAACATAGTGACACCCTGTCTCTACAAAAAATACCAAAAAAGTTAGCCAGGGGTGGTGGCATGTGCCTGCAGTCCCAGATACTCTGGAGGCTGAGGCAGGAGGATCGCTTGAGCCCGGGAGGCAAAGGCTGCAGTGAGTCATGATTGTGCCACCACACTCCAGCTTGGACAACAAAGTGAGACCCTGTCTGAAAAAAAAAAAAAAAAAAAGACAGTGAAGAGTGCAAAGTCGCAGAATGACAAGATCTACCATTTCATTGACCGGAAGTGGACATGCAATATTTAAAATCAAATGCAAGACAAACTTTTGGTTGAACTTTTATTGGTTTGTCCTTGATACTATCATTAGAGTTGAAGGTGATCAGGTGAGTGCAGCGCGCATTGAAAAGTGAAACCTTGGCCAGGTGCGGTGACTCACGCCTGGAATCCCAGCACTTTGGGAGGCCATGGTGAGCAGATCACCTGAGGTCAGGAGTTTGAGACCAGCCTGACCAACATGGCGAAACCCCATCTCTACTAAAAATACAAAAATTGGCTGGGCGCGGTGGCTCAAGCCTGTAATCCCAGCACTTTGGGAGGC
>NW_012114666.1:5464769-5469219 GCF_000951035.1 Colobus angolensis palliatus
TCCCTAGCAGCTGAGATTACAGGCGTGTGCCACCATGCCTGGCTAATTTTTGTATTTTTAGTAGAGACGGGGTTTCACCATGTTGGCCAGGCTGGTTTCAGACTCCTGACCTCAAGTGATGCCAGACAAAATGAGACTCCATGTCAAAAATAACAATAAAAAAGTTACTTCTCTTCATTTTTCAGATCTCATCTGGCTGTTCTTTTTTAGCTGTGGCTGCCTGCACATGTAGGGCCTCCTCTCCTGCCTGATCCGGAAGCACTCCCACTTTCCTGTTACTTGCGGGGCTGTGAGCACCCGTTTATTTACCCTCAGCCCTTGGTAAACCACAAATTCCTGGAGGTCAAGGATGACTTTGGTTTGGTTCATAACTCTCTGTCAAGCACCCGACATTCTGCCCAGTACGTCGTAGGAGCTGGAGAAATAGCGTAATAAATAAAATTATGTAAATTAAACTTAATTAGAAATGTTCATTTTTAGAAAAACAAAAAACAAAGCTGATAGGCCATTGGTGAAATTGACAAAAAAGAACTAAAATTTGCCTAATAAATGAAATATAATACATTATTCAATAGCATTTGAAGTCTGGGTGTGTTGGCTCACACCTGTAATCCCAGCAATTTGGGAGACCGAGGTAGGCGGATCACGAGGTCAAGAGATGGAGACCATCCTGGCTAACATGCTGAAACTCTGTCGCTACTAAAAATACAAAAATTAGCTGGGTGTGGTGGCAGGTGCCTATAGTCCCAGCAACTTGGGAGGTGGAGGCAGGAGAATCGATCGCTTGAACCCGGGAGGCAGAGGTTGCAGTGAGCTGAGATTGCACCACTGGTGACAGAGCAAGACTCTGTCTAAAAAAAAAAAAAAAAAAAAAAATTGAAAGAACATGAATAGCCAAACCTACCCTATTGTATAAAGAATGTTGGAGGCTGGGTGCAGTGGCTCATGCCTGTAATCCCAGCACTTTGGGAGTTCAAGGCAGGCATTGCCTGGAGGTCAGGAGTTTGAGACCAGACTGACCAATGTGGTAAAACCCTGTCTCTACTAAAAATACAAAAATTAGCTGGGTGTAGTGGCGGATTCCTATAATCTCAGCTGCTCGGGAGGCTGAGGCAGGAGAATGACTTCAACCTGGGAGCGGAGGCTGCAGTGAGCTGAGACTGGGCCATTGCACTCCAGCCTGGGCAACAAGAGTGAAACTCCATCTCAAAAAAATAAAAAAAAGTTGGAATTTTGGTTGGAAAAAGTAACACACTTCATTAGGGAATGTTTTAGTTTGTATTGATTTCAATTTTGCCAACTGTCTAGCATGTTCAGGATTCTTCCAGCAGCTTCTCAGAGAGCATATCAGCTTTGGTTAGGTACTATTCAGACAATTGCATTTCATAATCAGCAATCAAAATTGTACTTTTCTGTTAAAGCTGTTAAAATATTCTTGCTTTTAAAAAAGCTGTTAAAGGTGTTAAAAATACAATTGGAAAAGTCAGTGAAATGATCATTTGATATTTGATTATTCAGTGAATTAGTTTGAGGCAAATTGGATTGGCAGGCTGCAGAGGTGGCAACAGGCCAGAGGTCATTAGAGGACCAGGAGACCACAGGAAGGTCACCTCGGCTGCATTTTATAGCTCACAAAACGTTTTTATACACACACTTCCCCCCAACACTGCCCCCATCCTCCCGAGATGGAGTCTGTCGCCCAGGCTGGAGTGCAGTGGCACAATCTTGGCTCACTGCAACCTCCACCTCCTGGGTTCAAGCGATTCTCATGCCTCAACCTCCCAAGTAGATGGGACTACAGGCGCCACCACATCTGGCTAAGTTTTGCACTTTTAGTAGAGACAGGGTTTCACCACGTTGGCCGGGCTTGTCTCGAATCGCTGATCTCAAGTGATCCTCCTGCCCTTGGCCTCCCAAAGTGCTGGGATTACAGGCATGAGCCACCGCGCCCAGCCTGGAATAATTTTATATTCACAGAACAGTTGTAAAGAGATCGCAGAGAGTTCCCGAATTCCAACCTAAGTTCCAACCCTGCGCCCAGCTGGCCCTAGTGTTACCATGTTACATAAGCACAATGCATCTGTCAGCACTAAGAAATTAACACTGGTATATTACTTTATTTAGAATTCCCTAGTTTTCCTATTAATGGTGGGATTGTTTTTCTGTCCCAGATCCTACCTTGCATTCAGTCATCATGCCTCTGTAGTCTTCTCTGGTCTGTGACCATTTCTTAGACTTTCCTTGTTTTTCATGCCGTGGACAGTGTTGAGAAGTACTCGTTGGTGTTTTGTAGAATGTCTGCCAGTCTAGGTTTGTCTGATGTTTTCTCATGATTGTTTGGAATTATGGGTTTTGGGGAGTATAATGCAGAGGTAAAGTGCCTTGTCATTTCTTCGTATTGTGGGAGGCGGGGGATGTGAGAGCCGCCTGGCAAATCATGCCTCTACCAGGGTGCTTAATGTTGTCACATGTTTGATAATCACAGCCTATAAAATAACTGGAAAAGTTAAGATTCTATTTTATCATTTCAACAATTTTTTTTTTTTTTAAATTTTGAGATGGAGTCTCGCTCTGTCGCCCAGGATGGAGTGTAATGGCGTAATCTCAGCTCACTGCAACTTCTGCCTCCTGGTTTCAAGCAATTCTCCTGCCTCAGCCTCCTAAGTAGCTGGGATTACAGGTGTGCACAACCACACCCGGTTAATTTTTGTATTTTTAGTAGAGACGGGGTTTCACCATGTTGGCCAGGCTGGTCTTGAACTCCTGGCCTCAAGTGATCCACCTGCCTGGGCCTCCCAAAGTATTGGGATTATAGGAGTGAGCCACCACGCCGGCCTCAACAGATAATATTTTAGTAAGCACTCATATATGCAGGCATTGCTTAAATTGAAGTGATTCAGTGTTAATGAGGAAGGTCAGATGTGATCCTGTACTTGAGGAGCTGGGAAACTGAGGATTCGCGAGTCCAGACAGCTTTACCCAGTGTAGTTCAGGCTGTAGGTGGCAGAGGCAAAATTCAAACGCACATCTCTCCCTTCAAAGGCTGTGTGTGTGTGTGTGTGTGTGTGTATGTGTGTGTGTGTATGTGTGTGTGCGCGCTTTTGCTCCATTGATTCCAAATAACAAAACAAGACAAAAACTTTGCTACAATATATTCAGCCCTCACTCTGAGCATGATGCTATATTAATCGGGATAAATGTGTTGTTTAATCTTCACAACAAACTCATGGAAAGGAACTATATGTAATCCCAGAGCTTTGGGAGGCAGAAGCGGGAGGATTGCTTGAGCCCAGGAGTTTGAGACCAGCCTGGAAATCATAGTGAGACCTCATCTCTACAAAAAATTTAAAAATTAACCAGGCCTGGTGGCGTGTGCCTGTAGTCTCAGCTACTCTGGAGGCTGAGGTGGGAGGATTGCTTGAGCCTAGGAGTTCAAGGTTGCAGTGGGCTATGATTGTACGAATGAACTCCAGCCTGGGTAACGGCATGAGATCCTTGTCTCAAACAAAACTAAACAAAACCCAAAGAAAAGGAACTACATATTCTTCCATTTTCAGGTGAGGAAACCGAGCCTTTGGGTGGTTAAGGAACACGTTCAAGGTTATAAAGCTGGCATGTGGGCTGGGTGCTGTGGCTCACGCCTGTAATCCCAGAGCTTTGGGAGGCCGAGGAGAACAGATCACCTGACATTGGGAGTTCGAGACCAGCCTGACCAACATGGATAAACCCTATCTGTACTAAAAATACAAAATTAGCTGGGTGTGGTGGCGCATGCCTCTAATCTCAGCTACTCGGGAGGCTGAGGCAGGAGAATTGCTTGAACCCGGGAGGCAGAGGTTGCAGTGAGCCAAGATTGCTGCATTGCACTCCAGCCCCAGCAATAAGAGAGAAACTCCGTCTCACACACACACACACACAAAGCCAGCGCATGGATGAGTTGGGACTGGAAACAGATTGCTGGGCTCAAGGGCCTGAGCTCTATTCATCAATATATCACACACACTTAAAAATGTTTTGAAAATGTATATATTTATTTGGATTGAGGTAAAATTTACAAAACGTAAAATATACCACATTATGCAAAGCTGGAGGCCAATAAACAAAATACATGTAAAAAGAAGAAAAAAATTAAAAAAAGAAAAACTGTATTAAAGTGTACAATTCAGTAGCTGTTAGTACACTCACAGCGTTGTACAATCACCACCTCTATTATCAAGTTTCAAAATATTTCCATTATAGGCCAGGTGCGGTGGCTCACGCCTGTAATCCCAGCACTTTGGGAGGCCGAGGTGGGCGAATCACGAGGTCAGGAGATGGAGACTATCCTGGCTAACACTGTGAAACCCCATCTCTCCGAAAATGCAAAAAATTAGCTGGGCATGGTGGCGGGCGCCTGTAGTCCCAGCTACTCAGGAGGCTGAGGCAGGAGAATGGCGTGAACCCGGGAGGC
>NW_012114666.1:5470794-5475929 GCF_000951035.1 Colobus angolensis palliatus
TCCTTCCTTCCTTCCTTCCTTCCTTCCTGATGGAGTCTCACTCTGTCCCCATGTTGGAGTGCAGTGGAGTGATCTCGGCTCACTGCAACCTCCTTCTCCCAGGTTCACGTGATTCTCCTGCTTCAGCCTCCTAAGTAGCTGGGATTACGGGCACACACCACCATGCCTGGCTAATTTTTGCATTTTTAGTAGAGACAGGGTTTCACCATGTTGGTCAGACTGGTCTCAGACTCCTGACCTTGTGATCTGCCCGCCTCAGCCTCCCAGAGTGTTGGGATTACAGGCGTGAGCCACTGTGCCTGGCCAGGTATTTCTTTATAGTAATGTAAGAATGGTCTAATACAGGCCACATTTTGTTTATCTATTCATCAGTATAGACATTGGGTGGTATCCATCTTTCAGCTATTGTGAGTAATGAATGGTGCTCTGAGCGTTGCTGGACAAGTTTTTGTCTGAATGTCTTTTTTAAGTTCTTTGGGTACATAACTAGGAGTGGAACTGCTTGCTCACACGGGTCACTCTGCTCCTTTTTTCTTTACTTTGCAATATTACGACCCCATATTAGTGTGATACTCTTTCCTAGACTTTTAGTCTAAATAATAGTACTTCCTTTTTTTTTTTTTTTTTTTAAGATGGTCTTGCTCTGTTGCACAGGCTGGAGTGTAGTGTACCAATCACAGCTCACTGGAACCTCAAACTTCCAGGCTCAAGGGATCCTCCTATCTCACAGCCCTCTGAGTATCTGGGATTATAGGCATGTGCCACCATACCCAGCTAATTTCTGAATTTTTTTGTAGGAACAAAGTCTCATTATATTGCCCAGGCTGGTCTCAAACTCCTGGCCTCAAGTAATCCTCCCTCTTTGGCTTCCCAAGGTGCTGGATAACAAGTGTGAGCCATCATGCCTGGCTAAGTCTTCAGTGAATACATCTAAATAAATATATTTTGGGTGTTTTGTTTTGTTTTTTGTTTTGTTTCTGAGACAGGGTCTCACTCTGTTGCCTAGTGTGGAGTGCAATGGTGCAGCCTCGGCTCACTGCAGCCTCTAACCCCTGGGCTCAAGCGATCCTCCCACCTCAGCCTCCCGAGTAGCTGAGACTACAGGCATGCACCACCATGCATGGCTAATTTTCATATTTTTTGGTATAGACAGGGTATTGCCATGTTGTTCAGGCTGGTTTTAAATTCCTGGGCTCAAGTGATCCCCTGGCCTTGGCTTTCCAAAGTGCTGGGATTACAGGCGTGAGCCACCATGTCTGGCCCAAATAAATATATTTTGAATAAATGAATTAATGATATTAGTTGAGGCAACCCTTAATAACAAAGACTACCAAGACATTTATTTGTCTAGTCAATGGCTTCATATCTTATTAACTGTAACATTTGAATACATTTGAAACTTTGTTATATATGTGACATAAATTCTGGGCATATGATTGAATTTCTCCAAGAACTGAGTTATAGTGAATGTTTGTTGAACTTTTATTTATGCCTGGGATAATATGCTGTATTTTCCTTTTAACTTTTCTGTCTTAAACCTAGTGTGTGAAAGCTACTATTCTATTTTATTTTATTTTATTATTATTATTATTTTTTGAGACGGAGTCTTGCTCTTGTCACCCAGGCTGGAGTGCAATGGCACGATCTCGGCTCACTGCAACCTCTGCCTCCTGGGTTCAAGCAATTCTCCTGCCTCAGCCTCCTGAGCAGCTGGGATTACAGGTGCCCGCCATCATGCCCGGCTAGTTTTTGTGTTTTTAGTAGAGATGGGGTTTCACCATGTTGATCAAGCTGGTCTCGAACTCCTGACCTCATGATCTGCCCACTTCAGCCTCCCAAAGTGTTGGGATCACAGGCATGAGCCACTGCGCCCGGCCTGTTGTATTTTATTTATTAGGAAACTGAGGCCCGAGGGAGCGTCATCCCAGCAGTGAAGCCTAGATTCACACTCACAACCTAGAACAGTCTCTACTCAGTTGGGTTACCTTCTCCCTGTACAGCACTCAGAACCCAGATGCAGGTAGAGACAGCCTTTAGTTTTATTAAAGGCGGCCCATTAGAGAGAGCCCTTCAAACGGATCAGAGGAAAAGGGTTTTCTCCCAGGTACTGGTAATGCAGCTTCTGTCCACCGGAGGGAAGTGTTAGCTAAGAATAGCAATTGGTTGCAACTTGGAAACAAAGGCTGCCAGAGAAACTACAATAAACCAGCTACTGGATTTCTAGGCCAATCTTAGGAAATTAATCAGCAACCGTAGAATTCTGGGTAAACAAATATAAACCAGACCAGCCACTGGCTGATACCATCACAGTGAGGATTCCGACCTGTTAGGCTGGAGAGTAAGGGCTCCCTGTATACACTCTTGTCTACCGGACAATTGCATCTGGAGCTGCCCCGTAGGATCCCAAATTGATTCCCCCAGTACTTATGTTGTCACACACAGATGATGACCTAAAGGAAAGGGCACTGCTTAGCCTCCGAAGAACTTTTTTTTTTTTTTTTTGTAGGGCAGGCAATTGCATGACATGCTTATTTGAAAAGCAGATGAAGACAACCTTGGTGGCCCACCCATATAATCCCAACACTTTGGCAGGCCAAGGCAGGAGGATTGCTTGAAGCAAGGAGTTCGAGACCAGCCTGGGCGACACAGCAAGACCCCATCGCTACAAAAAATGAAAAATTAGTCAGATGTGGTGGCATATGTCTGTGGTCCCAGCTACTTGGGAAGCTGAGGTGGGAGGATTGCTGGTGCCTGGGAGGTTGAGGCTACAGTGAGCGGTGATGGTTCCACTACACTCCAGTCTGGGCAGCAAACTGAGAACCTGTCTCAACAACAACAACAACAGCAGATGAAAGTAAGTGTCCCAGGAAGACCTTTAATTTGGGTGGATAGCCAGAGCTCCCAGAGTTTTGGAATTCATTAACCAGTAACGTTGAAAAAAACTGGTGTCATTGTAACGATACCAAGTTTTGACTTTGCCAGGTAAGAAAGGGTATTCAAAAAATCCAGCTGGCACTTACTCTCACGATCATTTCACAAAAGAGAAAGCAAGACAGTTGGAAAAACATAATTGAAGACTAAAGGACTGTCCTTTAAATTAAAAAAAAACCCTCATGAAAAACAAATCAGTGAAAACTTCATTGAGACTTGCATAAAGATCAGTGTTGGAAGGCATTGTTTTAAAGGTGTTAAAAATTCTTTTGGTTTGAGAAAAATTCTTAAGGAAATCAAGATAACAAAGAGAGAATAACTCATCTGAATTTCCCCAAACACATTGTACATTTCCACAGACCGGGAAATAGTTCACTGTTACGGAGTATGTCCAATGGGCCACGCATTGTTCATGCATTGTCTCATTTAAATCTCACAACTACCGTTTGAGATAAGAACCTTTTATCATCCCCATTTTATAGATGAGGACACCAGACTTTGCACCTGTACACAGCTAGTGAGGACATAGTGCTAAGGAGTGGATCCAAACAGTAGCAACTACAAATGAGCTTTACTGTTCTCTGGTTCCTTCAGTTGCTCTAGAAAAGAGATAGGTTTCTTGGCCAGTTAAGAACTACCCCTAGGCCGGGCGCGGTGGCTCAAGCCTGTAATCCCAGCACTTTGGGAAGCCGAGACGGGCGGATCACGAGGTCAGGAGATCGGGACCATCCTGGCCAACATGGTGAAACCCCGTCTCTACTAAAAAATACAAAAAACTAGCCGGGCGTGGTGGCGGCGCCTGTAGTCCCAGCTACTCGGGAGGCTGAGGCAGGAGAATGGCGTAAACCCGGGAGGCGGAGCTTGCAGTGAGCTGAGATCCGGCCACTGCACTCCAGCCTGGGCAGTGAGTGGGACAGAGTGGCAGTCCGTCTCAAAAAAAAAAAAAAAAAAAAAGAACTACCCCTAGCTGGGCATAGGAAAAGAAAATACTCATAATCTCCCAGTTTTTTTTTTTTTTTTTTTTAGACAGAGTTTTGCTCTGTCACCCAGGCTGGAGTGCAATGGCATGATCTCGGTTCACTGCAACCTCCGCCTGCCGGGTTCAAGCGATTCTCCTGCCTCAGCCTGCCGAGTATCTGGGACTACAGGCACATGCCAACATGCCTGGCTAATTTTTGTAACTTTAGTAGAGATGAAGTTTCACCATATTGGTCAGGCTGGTCTCGAACTCCTGACCTCAGGTGATTCACCCACCTCAGTCTCCCAAAGTGCAGTGCGGGGATTATAGGCGGGAACCACCACGCCCAGCCTAATCTCACAGTTTTGAAGTGTTAACATTTGAGCACTGTTCTTTTTATACATTAAAATTTTGTTTTGAGATTGAATGTTTTTTTTTTGAGACAGAGTTTTGCTCTGTTGCCCAGGCTGAAGTGCAGGGGTGCGATCTGGGCTTACTGCCACCTCTGCCTCCCGGGTTCAAGTGATTCTCCTGCCTCAGCCTCCCGAGTAGCTGGGATTATAGGCGCCTCCCACCACGCCTGGCTAACTTTTGTATTTTTAGCAGAGATGAGGTTTCGCCATGTTGGCCAGGTTGGTCTTGAACTCCTGGCCTCAGGTGATCCGCCCGCCTCGGCCTCCCAAAGTGCTAGGATTACAGGAGTGAGCCACTGTGCCTGGCCAAGATTAAACTTTATAATCAAAATAGGATCCTCTTTTGCTTACCTAATGGTATAAGAGAAAACATTTACCCCAGTTTAATATTCTTTGTAGTCATAATTTTTAAACAATGTAACACCTTCCACTAATTAATGAAACATGTATTTTGACACCAATACCCTAAGCTTAGTTTTGGTTTCTGTGGAGTGTTCGTTATTAATAGAAACAGTATATTGACACTTTTGTGCATTTACCTTTGTTCTCATTTCTGATTTCCTCATGGTTAGATTTTTCAGAACTGGAATTATTGGGTCAAAGGCTAGAATATTTTAGAATATCTCAGAAAGTGTTACAAGGAGCACACATGATGATTTATCAGAGATAGCAACACTTGTTTTGTAGATTACACCATGAGCCACGGATGCCAGTTGTTTTTAAGACACTGTTCCAGGACTAAGGCCGGGCGCGGTGGCTCAAGCCTGTAATCCCAGCACTTTGGGAGGCCGAGACGGGCGGATCACGAGGTCAGGAGATCGAGACCATCCTGG
>NW_012114666.1:5480454-5480840 GCF_000951035.1 Colobus angolensis palliatus
GTAATATTTCATGACATGTGAACATTACCTAAAATTCAAATTTCAGTGTCCATAAATAAAGTTTTCTGCTAACACAGCCACTCTTGTTGGTTTGCATGTGGGCTGTGGCTGCTTTCCTGGTGCAAGGGCTGAGTGAGGTAATGGTGGCATGGATCGTATAACCTGCAAAGCCGAAAACACACTCTCTGGCCTTTCACAGAAAATGTTTGCCATCCTCTGATCTAATGTCTCTTCTTTAGAATGCCCAGGCCTTCCTCCGAATATATAATTTTCAAAAAAAAAAAAAAAACGGTTTTGAATATTACAGCAATGGAGCATAGTTTCAGCTAAATAGTTATTTCCATAAAAGATGTCCAAATTTCTGCTCTCAGTCTTTTGTGAAATGA
>NW_012114666.1:5482705-5487451 GCF_000951035.1 Colobus angolensis palliatus
GCTCTGTTGCCCAGGCTGGAGTGCAGTGGTGTGATCTCGGCTCACTGCAACCTCCACCTTCCAGGTTCAAGCGATTCTCCTGTCTCAGCCCCCTGAGTAGCTGGGATTACAGGCGCACGCCACCATGCCCAGTATTTTAGTAGAGACGCCATGTCTTTTAGTAGAGACGCCATGTCTTTTAGTAGAGACACCATGTCTTTTAGTAGAGACAGGGTTTCACCATGTTGCCCAGGCTTGACTCAAACTCCTGAGCTCAGGCAGTCCACTCGCCTTGGCCTCCCAAAGTATTGGGATTACAGGCGTGAGCCACCGCGCCGTGCTCAGAAATATTTATGAAAAGTATTGAAGGAGTCTTTCTGTGTTGCCTGGCCAGGAGTAAAATGGCTGTTCACAGGCACTATCATTGCTCATTACAGCTCAGAACTCCTGGCCTCAAGTAATCTCCCGCCTCAGCCTCTGGAGTAGTTGGGGCTACAGGTGTGTGCCACCATGCTTGGTTCAGAAATATTTTTGTAATGAACTTGCTGAGCCTTGAATTCTACCAGAGGGCTGAGGCTGGGAGGTTCCAATGGCACAGGAAAAGGAAAGAAAAGAACAGAGGGAAGGCAAGAAAAAAAGGGAGTAAAAAGGCATTGGAGGCCGGGCGCGGTCTCACGCTTGTAATCTCAGCGCTTGGGGAGTTCGAGGCAGGCAGATTGCTTGAGCTCAGGAATTTGAGACCAGCCTGGACAACATGGCGAAAGCCTGTCTCTACAAAAAGCACAAAAATTAGCTAGGCATGTGGTCCCAGCTACTCAGAAGGCTGAGGTGGAAGAATGACTCGAGCCCGGGAGGCAGAGGTTGCTGTATGTGGAGATCACACCACTGTACTCCAGCCTGGGCGACACTGGGTGACAGAATGAGACCCCATCTCAAAAAAAAAAAAAAATTGCATTAAAATATTTACCATGATTACTGAAGTTTTGGGACTACCCTTTGACTTTCTGTGTCCAAAATGAGTGCCTCACTTTCTGGCCAGCTCTACTCAAGCTACATCGCTTGGGCTTAGACTCTCCTAGAAGTTTCTTGTGCATCAGCTTCTTCCATGGAAAAGAATTCCTTGGAACTCTTTTAAAACCAGTTCCAAGGGTGACAGCTGTAATACCTTCTTCTTGCCTTTCTCCCTTCCGAATCACTTCCTTGGGTACCCTTCTGCCCAAAGCAAACACACTAAACAGAAACACACACAAACACACACACATACACACACACACACGAGCACACATGAGCACACACATGAACAGCACCACCCACAAAATGCCAAAGCCGCCTCCATCCCTCCATCCCTCCATCCCTCAGAACCAAAGGCTTCCAGGCCCATCAGCATGTGCACTGAAACTTTCCCAGAGGTCACCAGGCTACTAACTGAGGTAGCTCAGCACATCCAGTCTGGGCCGTCACATTTACCCTGCTAAAGAGGGTGGATTTTTCTTTTTTTTTGAGATGGAGTCTCTCTCTGTCGCCCAGGCTGGAGTGCAGTGGTGCAATCTCCACTCATTGCAAGCTCCGCCTCCTGGGTTCACACCATTCTCATGCCTCAGCCTCCCGTGTAACTGGGACTACAGGCGCCCGCCACCGCGCCCAGCTAATTTTTTGTATTTTTAGTAGAGATGGGGTTTCACCGTGTTAGCCAGGATGGTCTCGATCTCCTGACCTCGTGATCCGCCCGTCTTGGCCTCCCAAAGTGCTGGGATTACAGGCGTGAGCCACCGCGCCCGGCCAGGAGTTTTGATTTTTCTTTTTCACAAAGAAGACTTGGAAACAGCTCTGCGTTGTAGAGAGGACATGAATCTTTGGAGGACGGCTAACGTCCCTGGCGAAACAGTCATTTACACAGAGGCTCTAGCATAGGATAACAGCTTAAAGCATCCCAAAGAAGAGTTGCCAGAAGAAATCAAAACTTTTTTTTTTTTTTTTTGAGGCAGAATCCCGCTCTGTTGCCCAGGTTGGAATGCAGTGGCGCAATCTCAGCTCACCACAACCTCTGCCTCCTGGGTTCAAGCAATTCGCAATTCTCCTGCCTCAGCCTCCCGAGTAGCTGGGACTACAGGTGAATGTCACCATGCCCAGCTATTTTTTTTTTTGTATTTTTACTAGAGATGGAGTTTTGCGATGTTGGCCAGGCTGGTTTTGAACTCCTGGCCTCAAGTGATCCGCCCACCTCAACCTCCCAAAGTGCTAGGATTAGGGGCGTGAGTCACCACACCCCGCCCAGAAATACAAACTTCGAGTTAAACAAATAATTTGGATGGGATTTGAGGCTTCTGAATAGTATTGATTTTCCCTCATCTTTGTGGCCCTAGGCTACAAACTCTAGGCTGGTAGGTCCTCAATATTAGGTTGTTGAAAAAGTAAAGAAGAAATGTTTAAGAGAGAGGTTTTAAAAATGGGTTATAAGCGGGCTGGGTGCGGTAGCTCACACCTGTAATCCCAGCACATTAGGAGGCTGAGGCAGGTGAATCACAAGGTCAGGAGTTCGAGACCAGCCTGGCCAATATGGTGAAACCCCGTCTCTACTAAAAATACAGAAATTAGCCAGGAATGGTGGTGGGCATCTGTAATCCCAGCTACTTGGGAGGCTGAGGCAGGACAGTCACTTGAACCCAGGAGGTGGAGGTTGCAGTGAGCCGAGACTGTGCCTCTGCACTTCAGCCTGGCTGACAGAGTGTTACTCCATCTCAGAAGAAAAAAAAAAAAGGGTTACAAGCGAGTATAAGCGAGTATAATACATAGCGCTCTCTACCTTCACCCAACTGTAGTAGAACCTTCACTCTAGTGTAGTATGGTGGCTCAGGAGCCTGGGTTCAAATCCTGACACTGCCTCCTGCTGGCTGTGTTGCCTTGGTTGTGTTACTTAACCTCTCTGAGCCTCAATCTTCTCAGCTGTAAGACAACGATAATGATAGTATCAACCTCACATTGTTGGGAATATTTCATGAGTTAATTTATTCCAGTTGAGAGAAATCTGGCACATAGTAAAAATACTTGACAAAGGTGAATCACTATTGTTTAAACAATTTTTGTTATTCATCAAGGTGGAAAAGGCTTAGAAGTTGCCTCTTGTTTTTCCAAATATCATTCTTCTCTCTCTTTTTTTTTGAAACGAAACCTCCCTCTGTTGTCCAGGCTGGAGTGCAGTGGCGTGATCTTGGCTCATTGCAAACCTCCGTCTCCTGGGTTCAAGCAATTCTCCTGCCTCAGCCTCCCAAGTAGCTGGGATTACAGGCACGTGCCATCACACCTGGCTAATTTTTTGTATTTTTAGTAGAGATGGAGTTTCACCATGTTGGCCAGGCTGGTCTTGAACTCCTGATCTCCAGTGATCCTCCCCCCCTCAACCTCCCAAAATGTTGGGATTACAGGTGTGAGCCACCATGTTCGGCCCACGTTTTTCTCATTTTTAATTAGGTATTCCTCCTCACTGGGTTAATTATGTCCTTTCTAGGAGTTTCTGTAAAAGTGCATTGCTTTACCCAGCTTATATATATTTTTTTCTATTCTTCTTTTTATTTTTATTTTTTTTTTTAGACGAGGTCTCACTCTGTTGCCCAGGCTGGAATTCAGTGGTGTGATCACAGCTCACTGCAGCCTTGACCTCCTGGGCTCAAGCGATCCTCCCACCTCAGCCTCCCAAGTAGCTGGGACTACAGGCATGTACCAGCATGTCTGGCTAGTTTTTTCTATTTTTTTTGTAGAGTCAGGGTTTTCGCTATGTTGCCCAGGCTGGTCTCAAACTTGTAGGTTCAAGAGATCCTCCTGCATCAACCTCCCAAAGTGTGGGATTACAGGTGCAAGCCACTGAGAACCCAGCTCATATTTCTTATCTTCCTTTCTTGCAACTTGTCTGATGGGCTGGTGCCAGATGACTGCAGCTGCTGAAGCCCCTGGATCCAGTTTGTTGAAAGAGGGATGAGGTCTTTCTCATTCTTTGTCTCAGTTTAGCAGTACTGTGATTTGTAGTAGGCTGCAGACTTTGAAAGTTTAAGTGAAAATTCCCCTCTGTAGCCTCAGACAGAGTGACAATGCTGCCAAAGAGTTGGCTGCAATCAAATCAGGCAGAAAATGCAATCAAACACACCCAACCCTGCAGAGAAGGAAGGAAGAGGGGTGAATGTTCATTACAAGTAACACTGCCAGGACGAAAGTTTCTAACCTAACAAGAGCCTTCTGAGTCCCAGATTCTACATCTCCAGACACACATTCTCCACGGCTTGACACCAGGGGTTGGCAAACTTACCTGGTAAAGGGCCTGATAGTTGATGTATTTGGCTTTTTGGGCCCTCTGGTCTTTGTTGCAGCTACTCAACTTTGCTACTCTTGTGCAAAATCAGCCACTGCACCTAAATACATAACTTTATTCACAAAAACATGGGGGTGGGGGCATCGGATTTGACTGGAACGTCGTAATTTTCAGATCCCTGGACTATACTAACTGGACACGAACTCATGTTTAGCTTCTCCCTAGACCTGTGCGTCTAAAGCATTTTTATCTGACTGGTGCTTGATTATGAATTGATGACTCCTAGTTTGCTGAAGGGTTAAGTTGGACAGAAAATAAGATAATTTGGCCAGGTGCGCTGGCTCACACCTGTAATCCCAGCACTTTGAGAGGCTGAGGTGAGCAGATAACCGGCCAACATGGTGAAACCCTGTCTCTACTAAAAATACAATAATTAGCTGGGTGTAGTGGCTCATGTCTGTAATCCC
>NW_012114666.1:5487841-5502632 GCF_000951035.1 Colobus angolensis palliatus
AAAGCAAATCAGGGTGCTGTTATCAAGAGAAGAGGAGAATAAATGTGGAGCCACCCAAAACACCAGACTTTCTTGTACCTCTCATCTCATTCCCCTTCTTACAAAGGATCCCATCAAGTTGCTTAATCTCTTCTCTCCAGTAGAAAAGAAATTATATACCCGCATTTACAGTACACCGTTAGCACTAGATGTCATAGTCATTTCTTTCTTTCTCCAGGGGACTTGTATTTAAAAGAGAAACAATATGATTTGGAAAGGGGCAAAGTTTCTTCTAAGAAACGCATTGTTGATAGTAGAATATCAGACAACAGAGAAGATTGGAGGTTGGCGAATGTTGATGGATGAAAGTAGGGACCCACTGGGGATCCCTCAAATCACACAATAGGGACATGGTGACCCCATATTTATTTATTTATTTATTTTATTTTATTTTATTTTTTTTTTTTGAGACGGAGTCTCGCTCTGTCGCCCAGGCTGGAGTTCAGTGGCGCGATCTCGGCTCACTGCAAGCTCCGCCTCCCGGGTTTCCGCCATTCTCCTGCCTCAGCCTCCCGAGTAGCTGGGACTACAGGCGCCCGCCACCTCGTCCGGCTAATTTTTTGTATTTTTAGTAGAGACGGGGTTTCACCATGTTAGCCAGGATGGTCTCGATCTCCTGACCTCGTGATCCGCCCGTCTCGGCCTCCCAAAGTGCTGGGATTACAGGCTTGAGCCACCGCGCCCGGCCTATTTATTTATTTTTTAACGGGTCATTTATTTCGTGCTTGACTACACAGTAAAAGGAAGAGATGATGGCGATGTCTTTCATGATCACTGAAGCCTAGGATTCTTCAGACGTAGAAGGGAAGGTTGTTTCCACGATTTTGGGCATGACCATATTTCCAAACCCAAAATTGGAGCACAAGATCAGACAAAAGAAATCTGTATAGCAGTTGAGACCAAGAAGCAGTGTGGGAAATTTAAATTGGACACCGAAATATTTGCATCTCTCAAGTGTTTTGGGGTTCATGGAGGTCTGCAGTGTGGGCATTCTGTGAAATCTAGGGCAACTTGCTACAAAAATTGTCCTCTTGAATTGACATGAATTTGCATAAGTTATTTTTTTTGCCCTGGCTTGGCCACCTCATACTCATTCTTCAGTCTTAGCTCAACACCAGCTCTTCTAGGAAAACTTTTTTCTACTCTCTAGTCTGGGTTTGACATAAAACAATAATAATAGTTTGTTATTACTGTATCTCATGATTCGAGGGCTCAGCAGCATGGTTCTTGCAGCCACAGTTAGACAATGACCCAGGTTGGAGTCATTTTGAAGACTTCTCTTTCTTATTTCTGACACTTGATGTCAGGATTGTCTTTTATGGCCTGGTCTTGGAAGTCATGCAGTGTCACTTCTGCTATATTCTATTTATTAGAAATGAGCCATGCCAGGCACAGTAGCTCACACAGGTAATCCTAGCACTTTGGGAGGCCAAGGTGGGTGTATTGTTTGAGGTCAGGAGTTTGAGACCAGCCTGGCCAACATGGCAAAACCCTATCTCTACTAAAAATGCAAAAATTAGCTGGGCATGGTTGTACATGCCTGTAATCCCATCTAGCTGGGAGGCTGAGGAAGGAGAATTGCTTGAACCTGGGAGGTGGAGGTTGTAGTGAGCCAAGATCACGCCACTCTACTCTAGCCTGGGTGGCACAGTGAGACTCTGTGGAAAGAGAGAAAGAGAGAAAGGGAGAAAGGGGGAGGGGGGGGGAAGAAAGGAAGGAAGGAAGGGAGGAAGGAAGGAAGGAAGCAAGGAAGGAAGAAAAAAAGTAAATAAATGAGCACTAAGTCTTGCACATTCAGGGGAAGTGGGTTAGTGGAGATTTATATTCTGCCTCTTGAGAGGAGCATCAAAAATTTGCAGAAAATTTGCAATTTTGCAATTTTATTTATTTATTTTTGAGACAGAGCCTCACTCTGTTGTCCTGCCTGGAGTGCTGTGGCGTGATCACAGCTCATTGCAGCCGTGACCTCCCAGGCTCAAGTGATCCTCGTGCTTCAGCCTACCAAGTAGCTGAGACCACAGACGTGTGCCACCATACTGGCTAATTTTTAAAATTTTTTTGCAGAGTGGGGTCTCACTCTGTTGCCTAGGCTGGCCTCAAACTCCTGGGGTAAAGCAATTCTCCCTTCTCCGCCTCCCAAAGTGCTGGGATTATAGGTTTGAGCCACTGCGTCTGGCTAAAAATTTGCAGACTTTTTTTTTTTGAGACAGAGTCTCACTCTGTCACCCAGGCTGGAGTGGAGTGGTGTGATCTTGGCTCACTGCAACCTCCGCCTCCTGGGTTCAAGTGATTCTCCTGTCTCAGCCTCCCAAGTAGCTGGGACTATAGGCGTGTGCCACCATGCCTGGCTAATTTTTTATATTTCTGTAGAAATGGGATTTCACTCTGTTGCCTAGGCTGGCCTCAAACTCCTGGGGTAAAGCAATTCTCCCTTCTCCGCCTCCCAAAGTGCTGGGATTATAGGTTTGAGCCACTGCGTCTGGCTAAAAATTTGCAGACTTTTTTTTTTTGAGACAGAGTCTCACTCTGTCACCCAGGCTGGAGTGGAGTGGTGTGATCTTGGCTCACTGCAACCTCCGCCTCCTGGGTTCAAGTGATTCTCCTGTCTCAGCCTCCCAAGTAGCTGGGACTATAGGCGTGTGCCACCATGCCTGGCTAATTTTTTATATTTCTGGTAGAAATGGGGTTTCACCGTGTTAGCCAGGATGGTCTCCATCTCTTGACCTTGTGATCTGCCTGCCTTGGCCTCCCAAAATGCTGGGATTACGGGCGTGAGCCACTGTACCCAGCCTGCAGACATATTTTCAAATCACCGCAGTTCCTCTTTTTGTGTTACTTCCCCGAATCTTACCCCTTAATCACACTGTATTATCATCAGCTTGTCTGTCTCCCTTTACCAGAGCTGGGGATTTCAGGGATAGAATTCAGGAGTTCTGTGAACTTGCATGGGAAAGTCTACGAACAGTTACTTTCTCTAAGTTCTAACTCTAACTTAGCATTTCGTCGATTATGAAAGTGGGCAACAAACCATGCAGTGGCACAAGTACCTGTCACTTTGCTACCATTTGAAACCATGGATATTTTCCCATAGCATTCCAGCTGTCTGGAATGCTATGGGAAAATCTGGAAATATTACTCACCCTATCATTACTTTGGAATTATTGTGGTTATTAAACTCTGCCCTGAATTTTGTTATTAAATGCATTAATAAAGCAGCACATAGGGTATGATACCTCAAATTTGTTTTTAGAAATACATTAATAACTTTGTATACATGTAATTGATTTTGCTTGTAATACTATCTATTTTATGCAGTTAAAGTTTTTTTTTAATGTGTATATTTGTGACAGAGATATCACTATGTTGCCCAGGCTAGTCTCAAACTGCTGGGCTCAAACAATCCTCCCACTTCAGCCTCCTGAGTAGCTGGGACTACAGGTGCATGCTGCCTGTAATCCCAGCTACTTGGGAGGCTGAGGCAGGAGAATAGCTTGAACCTAGGAGGCAGAGGTTGCAGTGAGTTGAGATCGCACCACTGCACTCCAGCCTGGGTGACAGAGTGAGACTCCATCTCAAAAAAAAAAAAAAAAGTGATATCTGGTTTCCACTCCCATTCCCAGAGAGTCTAATGTAATTGCTCCAAAGGGTGCCCTGGGCATTAGGATTTTCAGCCCCCCATCCCACCCTCGCAGGAAATGCTGTTGTACAGTCAAGGTTGAGAAACACTGGTTCTTGCAACCTACTGTGCCAATGAGTATATATAAAGCATGCTTCTTGCAATCTAATGTGTCAATGAATCACCTGGGATGTTATTAAAATTGTTTCCCATTGTCTAGGTCTGGGTGGGCCCAAGATTTTCCATTTCTCACAAGCTTCCAGATGATACTGATGCTGTTGACCCATGGACCACACTTTGAGAAGCAAGGGTCTCGGTGGGGCTTCTCAATCTTGATGCTACTGACATTTTGGGCTGGGTAGTTCTTTGTTGTGGGGGCTGTCCTGTGCACTGTAGGATGTTCAGCGGCATCTGTGGCTTTTGCCCTCCAGATGCCAGTAGCACCCCCCAGATTGTGACAACCAAACGTGTCTTCAGACACCAGGAGGGCAAATTCATTCTGACCTGAGAACCTCTGGTCTGGGAGGTAGCTCTCAGAGGTTTCCTCTTTATACCAAGATAGAATACTTAGCATTATTTGTAAAATAAGAAGAGGGATATCCAACTTTTTTTTTTTTTTTGAGATGCAGTCTCGCTCTGTCGCCCAGGCCGGAGTGCAATAGCATGATCTTGGCTCACTGCAAGCTCCATCTCCCAGGTTTAAGCGATTCTCCTGCCTCAGTCTCCTGAGTAGCTGGGACTACAGGTGTGTGCTGCCACACCTGGCTAATTTTTGTATTTTTAGTAGAGACAAGGTTTCACCATGTTGGCCAGGTTGGTCTGGAACTCCTGACCTCAAGTGATCCACCCCCCTCAGCCTCCCAAAGTGCTGGGATTACAGGTGTGAGCCCTGGTGCCCAGCCTTCAACTGTTTTATTTCTGTCATCTTGAAACATCAAGCAGGGTCATCCTACATTTAGAAATATCTTAGTGATGACAAAGAAACTGGGAGCCAGGAGGCTCGAGCTCAGTCTCAGTTTCGTTGCAACTTGCTGTGTGACTTTGGGTGGGTCACACAACCTCTCTGGGTGTCAGTTTCCTTGCTGTGAAAATGAAAGGATTGGAGAAGAGCAGAGATGGCAAATTCCAGCCTCACCAGGGCTTAGGCAGGTAACTGCAGGCCAGACGGGGGCTCAGGGGTATGTGTGTGTGTGTGTGTGTGTGTGTGTGTGTACATATAGAATTGGGAGAGGGACAAGGAGACTTCAACCCATTTCATGGCAGTTATGGTTACTTAGCTGTCACTGATGGCAGCCATATGGCAATGCAAATGCAATATTACCCTCTGTATTAGTCCGTTTTCATGCTGCCGAAAAGATATACCAGAGACTGGGCAATTTGCAGAAGAGGTTTAATGAACTCACAGCTCCACGTGGCTGGGAAGGCCTCACGATCATGGCGGAAGGTGAAAGGCACGTCTCACATGGTGGCAGACAAGAGAGGAGAATGAGAGCCAAGTCAAAGAGGAGACCCCTTATAAAATCATCAGACCTCTTGAGACTTATTTGCTACCAAGAGAACAGTATGGGGGACACCACTCCCATGATTCAATTATCTCCATTTGGGTCCCTGCCACAACACCTGGGAATTATGGGAGCTACAATTTGATACGGGTGGGGACACAGCCAATCCATACCACAAGTCCTCAGGTTTTTTTTTTTTTTTTTTTTGAGAGGTTAGAAATTTGGATTATTACGTAAATCTCTCTTTATACATATATTACATTGAATTTAAAAAAACGCAGGTGGGACAAATCAAACTCTGTTACAAAGTTCCAATCTATGTGCTCTGATCTGTGCAGCTCAGATAATAACAATAACAATAGACACACACACTTACAGCATTTGCTGTGTGCCACGTAGACATCAATTCATTCCACCCTTACAATAATCCCATGAAGTCACTATTACTGTGATCCTTGTTTTTAATATATTTTTTTCTCACCTCCTCAGGGCCTATCCCCCTTTTTTTTTTTGAGATGGAGTCTTTCTCTGTTGCCCAGGCTGGAGTGCAGTGGGACGATCCTGGCTAACTGTAAGCTGCGCCTCCTGGGTTCATGCCATTCTCCTGGCTCAGCCTCCCAAGTAGTGGGGACTAAAGGCACCTGCCACCACGCCCAGCTAATTTTTTTTGTATTTTTTTTTTTTAGTGGAGATGGGGTTTCACTGTGTTCGCCAGGATGGTCTCAATCTCCTGACCTCCTGATCCGCCCACCTCGGCCTCCCAAAGGGCTGGGATTACAGGCGTGAGCCACCGCGCCTGGCCGGGCCTATCCTTTTTTTAAGATAAGGAAACTCTACACAGAAAGGTTAAGTATGTTACCCTAAGTTGCACAGCTAGGAAGTGCCCAAGTGGGGATTTAAACTTAAGTCACCTGCCCTCAGAGACAGTCCTGAAAGATTCTTGCCTACATGGGCTGCTGCATCTGACTCTGCAGTTGTGCACGTCACAGCCACTGGGAAATGGTGCCCCCTGAAGTTGTGCAATGCTATAGCCCCCATAACAACGTGGTTTTTTTTTTTTTTTTTTTTTTTTTTTTTTTTTCATAGTCTCTCTCTGTTGCCCAGGCTGGAGTGCAGTGGCATGATCTTGGCTCACTGCAACCTCTGCCTCCTGGGCTTAAGCTATTCTTCTGCCTCAGCCTCCTGAGTAACCGAAATTACAACTGTGTGCCACCATGCCTGGCTAATTTTTGTATTTTTGGTAGCAATGGAGTTTCACCATGTTGGCCAGGCCAATCTTGAACTCCTGACCTCAAGTGATCTGCCCGCCTCGGCCTCCCAAAGTGCTGAGATTACACTGGTGAGTCACCGTGCCCAGCCAACAATGGTTCTTTGTTGCATGGAAACTCTAGAAGGGCTATGCAGACAAGGGCCACCGTGGTGTTTTTCTGGATGGACTGATGGCTGAGGACCAGATTCTCCCACCCTCACCCTACCTCCATGCTGAAGGTCACAGGACTGTGCTACAAACCCAGGAGGGACTGAGATGAGCTATTCCACGGGTGCAGCGGCCTGGGAGACCGAAGGCTGAGGTAATAGGATGCGGTGGGTTGAACTGTGTCTTCCCCCAAAACGATTTGTCCATCTGGAACCTCAGAGTGTGACCTTATCTGGAAGGAGAGGCTTTGCGCGTGTGATTAAGGCCAGGATTTGGAGATGAGGTTATCCTGGATGAGAGTGGGCCCTAAGGCCAATGAGATGGAAAAGGAGAAGACATCCAGAGACACGGGAAGAAGCCTACACACATGAAGACGGAGGCAGAGATTGGAGCGGGGCAGCCACAGCCACGGATCGCCAGGAACCACCAGAAGCTGGAGGAGGCCAGGAAGGGCCTGCTAGAGGGAGCACAGCTCTGCTGACAACTTGATTTTGGACTTGTGGCCACCAAAGCTGTGAGATAATAAATTCCTGTTGTTTAAAGTCACTCAGTTTAGGCCAGGCACAGTGGCTCATGCCTGTAATCCTAGAACTCTGGGAGGCCAAGGCGGGAGGATCGCTTGAGCTCAGGAGTTCGAGACCAGCCTGGGCAGCACAAGCAGTCCCCATCTCTATCCAAAATATACAAAAACGAGCTGGGTGTGGTGGCTCATGCCTTCGGTCCCAGCTACTCAGGAGGCTGAGGTGGGAGGATGGCTTGAGCCTGGGAGGTGGAAGTTGCAGTGAGCCATGATCACAACACTGCACTCCAGCCTGGGTGACGGAGAGAGACCCTGTCTCAAACTAACAAGCAAATAAAGTCACCCAGTTTGTGGTAATTTATTGTAGCAGCCCTAGGAAAATAATGTAGAGGGACTTTTAAAAAAATTAAAAAGTTGAACATATGACACTGATTGGTTAAAGAAAAATGAATAAATAAATGAATTAAAAAGAGGCCGGGTGCAGTGGCTTACGCCTATAATCCCAGCACTTTGGGAGGCTGAGGCAGGTGGATCACTTGAGGCTAGGAGTTCAAGACCAGCCTGGGCAACATGGTGAAATCCTGTCTCTACTAAACATACATAAATTAGCCGGGCGTGGTGGCAGGCGCCTGTAATCCTAGCTACTCAGGAGGCTGAGGCAGGAGAATCGCTTGAATCTGGGAGGTGGAGGTTGCAGTGAGCTGAGATCGCACCACTGCACTCCAGCCTGGGCAACAGAGTGAGACTCTTCCTCGAAAACAAAAAGAAAAAGCGGGGGGCCGGAAGCGGTGGGTCACACCTGTAATCCCAGCACTTTGGGAGGCTGAGGCAGGTAGATCATGAGGTCAAGATACCAAGACCATCTTGGCCAACATGGTGAAACCCCATCTCTACTAAAAATACAAAAATTAGCTGGATATGGTGGCACATGCCTGTAGTCCCAGCTACTTGGGAGGCTGAGGCAGGAGAATTGCTTGAATCCAGGAGGCGGAGGCTGCAGTGAGTCGAGATATGGCGCCACTGCACTCCAGCTTGGCAACAGAGCAGGACTCCGTCTGAGAAAAAAAAAAAAAGAGGAAACAAAGCTACTCTGTTTTCCCTCCCTCAGTCTGTGGACTGAGACTCAGGGCTGCCAGCACTGTTCCTGGGATGAACACAGGGTCTCACCCACATGCAAAAGCAGCTATGTCTGAACTCTAAGTATCTTTTATACAGGCACACACGTGCACACACACACACTAGTGACAGTAGATGTGTCCCCCATGGTGACCCCTGGCCTTGCTTTCACTCTTCCTTGCGCATGTCAGGGGGTCTGAGCAGGCCAGGAACCCTGGCCTCGCACACTGACAAGGGGTGATTTGAATGGCTTCTGTGTGCCCGAGTGCAGGGCTGAGGCCACGCTTTTCCGTTGAAGAAGGAGTTTCAGGGTTTGATAAATGACCGTTTAATGCTGGCAGGAGAGTTGGCTCATCATTGGGCAGCAACAATCATCGTAATTAGAGACGGGCTAGAAGCGGAAGGCCCAGCCCTGCTGTCCTGCACTGCCTCGGAGCCTAACTCTTCTACACTAACCCTTTCTGGGCCTTGGTGCTGCAGGAAGCCAGGGGTATCATCCAGAAAGAAGAATGTTCTCCGGGCAGCCGGCTGGGTCCTCTGTGGAGCCATGAGCCTGGGTGTCAGTGGGTCATTGAGCAATGCAGGAGAGGGCAGGAGAGTGGCCAATGTGTGCTGGGGGCTGTGGGGACCTGTCCGGAGCCATGAGGCCCGGAATTAGCCCACCCCTGTTGCCTGATCTCTGCAAAGCGGAGACAAGATGGCACATTTCCAGGTTCTTCATTAACAACCTTTCCCGCGCGCGCCTAAACTGTTCCCGCGCGCGCCAACCTTTCCCGCCCGCGCAAACTTTTTCGCGCCCAGGAAGATACGCAGCCTACAGCACAGGCGCAATCCCACGCCCGGGAAGATTACAAATCCGCGGCACATGCGCGATTATAATTTGAGAAAACCCGTCCCCCGTCACCGCCCTGGCCCAACCTCTTCCCCTGCCAGCCTATATAAGGCATTGCACCGCCACCATTAAACGAGACTTGATCAGGCTATTTGTCTTGTCTCCGTTTCTCGTGTTTTCTTGTCTCCTGCATTCCCACTCCCCCTTCCAGGGTCCGTTCGACTGTCCTGCAGGTCGGGACAGGGACCCAGCCCAGGTAAGGAGCAGCCACCGTGCAGCGTGAAGTGTCACTGCCTTGCCAGGTCTTCCAACTTGTCAGGAGAGTACAAACATTCAGGCTATTTTTGTGTGTGTGGTAGAATATAAGTAACATAAACTTTACCATTTTACTCATTTTAAAGTGTGCAGTTCTATAGCATTAGATGCATTCACATTGCTGTGCAAGCCTCACCAGCATCCATCTGCAGAACTTTTTCACCTCCCCAAACTGAAACTCTGTCCCTATTAAATATGGACTCCCCACTTCCCTCTCCCAGCCCCTGGCACCCATCATGCTACTTTGTGTCTCTATGAATTTGAGCAGGTTATTTTTTTAGAGAATAAAATCTCCTTCTTTAAAAATGTAGCCTCATTTACAATGGGCCACTGGAATGCGCCAATGAATTTCCAAAGTACATCAACAAATTAACACTCCTGAAACTGAACTTTTGATTTTGATTTTTCCATCAAATGTGGCTTTGTGATTTTTTATTTTTTAATTTTTTTGGAGATAGGCTCTCACTCTGTCACCCAGGCTCACTGCAGCAGCCTCAATCTCCTGGGCTCATGAAATCCTATCTCAGCCTCCCAAGTAGCTGGGAGCACAGGCATGCACCACCACACCTGGCTAATTTTTTGATTTTTTGTAGAGATGGGGTCTCAGTTGCCTAGGCTGATCTTGAACTCCTGGGCTCAAGCGATCTTTGGGCCTCGGTCTCCCAACATGTTGGGATTACAGGCATGAGCCACTACGCACATCATGGATGCACCTTTTAACTTATATGTGCCTCAGTTTCCTTATCTGATAAAATGGAAATAACTATAGGGCCCACCTAATATGATTGTTGTGAGGATAAAATAAGTTCATTACATAAAGCCAATTAATGCTAATATTTTACTATAATTATAAAAATGACTTCTGTTACTATTAAATCTATTATTTCACAATATGTTACAATTATTTATTTCCATGTCTGCCCATGTAAGATTGTGAATCTCTGAAAACAGGGACTGTATCTAACCAATTTGTGTTTCCCCAGAGACTAACCCATGCTTTATTCGTGTTAAGCAGGTGCTCAATTAATGTCTGGGGAAAAAAGGAAGAAAGAAAAGGAAGGAAAGAAGGAATGAGGATGGCCGGGTGTGGTGGCTCATGCCTGTAATCCCAGCACTTTGGTAGGCTGAGGCGGGCGGGTCACGAGGTCAGGAGATGGAGACCATCCTGGCTAACATGGTGAAACCTCGTCTCTACTAAAAATGTAAAAAATTAGCCAGGCGTGGTGGTGGGCACCTGCAGTCCCAGCTACTCGGGAGGCTGAGGCAGAAGAGTGGCGTGAACCCAGGAGACGGAGCTTCCAGTGAGCCGAGATCGCGCCACTGCACTCCAGCCTGGGGGACAAGGGAGATTCTGTCTCAAAAAAAAAAAAAATAAGGAATGGATGAGGTAATCCTCCCAGTGGTATGTCAGGACACTCCTAAGACACAAAGTCTGCAGAGCGGTACTTTGGGTCTCCATCTTTACCCCATCATAGGCATGCAGCGTGCAGTCCCACCCTATTTCAGCGACTGCCACGTAACCATCTGCCCTAAAACTTGGTGGCTTAAATCCACAACCTATTTTCTATTATACATATTATATTATAAATTATGTACAACGTATATAAGTTATATATAATGATGACATCTATTATTTCACAAGATAATGTAATTACTTATTTCCACATCTGCCATGTGAGATTGTGTGAATTTCACAATTAATTTATAATAAGTCATATATTACATTTTTTTTTTTTTTGAGACGGAGTCTCGCTCTGTCGCCCGGGCTGGAGTGTAGTGGCCGGATCTCAGCTCACTGCAAGCTCCGCCTCCCGGGTTTACACCATTCTTCTGCCTCAGCCTCCCGAGTAGCTGGGACTACAGGCGCCCGCCACCTCGCCCGGCTAGTTTTTTGTATTTTTTTTAGTAGAGACGGAGTTTCACCGTGTTAGCCAGGATGGTCTCGATCTCCTGACCTCGTGATCCGCCCGTCTCGGCCTCCCAAAGTGCTGGGATTACAGGCTTGAGCCACGGCGCCTGGCCATATGTTACATATTATATATATAATAAACCTATCACAAACTATTGTATCTCTTGATTTTTGGCTCAGGAATTTGGAAAATTTTTTCTGCTCCTCACTGGTGTTGCTGGAAGTTGCTCCACAGTTGACAGATGAGCTGGCTTGGAAGATACAAGGTGGCCGCACTCACTATTGGGGACCCTAGCTCGGATGGCTGCCAGGCTGGGCCCAGCTGGGACTGTCTCCTACACGTGGCCTCTCCAGCACGGTAGCGTCATGGAAGCCTCAGACTCCTCACACAGGTGCTGGATCTCCCGGAAGGAGTGTTTCCAGGGGTCCCCAGCAGAATCAGCAAGCAAGGCTTCTGACACCCGCCTTGGAAGTGCCAGAGCACCTCTGCTGTTGTGGTCTATTGGCAAGCCAATCATTAAGGCCGGCCTGTACTCAAAGGAAGAAGAATTAGATCCCACCTCTCCATGGGACACGCAGCAGATTAATTCGGGGTCTTGGTTAATCTACCATGTTCTTTCTGTCCACTGCAGGCGTTTTAAACCAGAGGCCCCTGGGTCTCATGGACAGCTGGCAGTGAATCTATGAATTCCCTGAGTGCACAGTTTTAAACAAATATGCAAAATGTGCATTTTTTTTTTCAGGGAAATCTGAACTAACAAGATTATGAATCACTCACCAAATGGCAGTCTTCCTTTTAACTGAGTCTTGTCTCATCCTACTACAAAAATTTCCCAAGAAAACGTGAAGAGTCTTGTAAATCTTTCCAATAATATAGAAAAACAAAAGTCACCCTTTAATTCCCTGCCTTGCCCAGTCCTGTCCCTTCCTCAAAGATAATCCCTGCTATTAATTGATGTGTATTTTTCATGATGTTTTCCCATGCATTGCATAGATAGGTAACGTTTTAAAAAATACAAATAGCTTCATTCTCTTCATACTTTTTTTCCTGTAACCTGGTTATTTTTCACTTTTAACATTATGTATAGGAAATGGGTTCATGCTAGTAGTTCTAGACTTATCCCATGTTGAGGAATAGCCTCCTTGAACTCAGCCAGTGAACAATTTGTAATGCTGTACACGCAACTGTTCCTCTACCAATTCACCTGCATGTTGTTGTCAATTTTCCACTCTTACCAACAGCGCTGCTGTAAACAGACTCACTTTACCTCCTTGTGCACATGTGAGAGTGATTCTCTTGGTAAGTACCTAGTGGTGGAATTGTCAGATCATTAGATATGTGCAATACAATTCGATTTTTCTTTTAAATTTTACATTAAGTTCTGGGATACATGTGCTGAGCTTGCCGGTTTGTTAATAGGTATCATGTGCCATGATGGTTTGCTGCACCTGTCAATCCATCATCTAAGTTTTAAGCTCTGCATGCATTAGGTATTTGTCCTAATGCTATCCCTCCCCTTGCCCCCACCCCACGACAAGCCCCAGCGTGTGATGTTCCCCTCCATGTGTTCTCATTGTTCAACTCCCACTTATGAGTGAGAACATTTGGTGTTTGGTTTTCTGTTCCTGTGTTAGTTCGCCGAGGATGATGGTTTCCAGCTTCATCCATGTCCCTACCAAGGACATGAACTCATTCTTTTTTATGGCTGCATAGTATTCCATGATGTATATGTGCCACATTTTCTTTACCCAGTCTATCTTTTTTTTTTTTTTTTCCCTGAGATGGAGTCCCACTTTGTCGCCCAGGCTGGAGTACAGAGGTGCAATCTCGGCCTACTGCAACCCTTGCCTCCCAGGTTCAATTGATTCTCCTGCCTCAGCCTCCTGAGTAGCTGAGACTAGAGGTACCCACCGCCATGCCTGGCTAATTTTTGTATTTTTTTAAGTACAGACAGAGTTTCACCATGTTGGCCAGGCTGGTCTTGAACTCCTGACCTCAAGTGATCTGCCTGCCTTGGCCTCCCAAAGTGCTGGGATTACAGGCGTGGGCCACTGTGCCCAGCCCAGTTTTCATCTTTTTAATTGATGATAAAATGATTTACATTGCATGACATGGGCTCACTGGCAACAATGGATGTCACGTGTAGTGCCTGGCACATTGTATGTTCTCAAGAAAACTTTCTCCTTTTTTTTTTTTCTGAGGTGGAGTTTCACTCTTGTCACCTAGGCTGGAGTACAATGGCACCATGTCAGCTCACTGCAACCTCTGCCTCCTGGGTTCAAATGACTCTCCTGTCTCAGCCTCCTGAGTAGCTGGGATTATAGGTCCCACCACTGCACCCGGCTAATTTTTGTATTTTTAGTAGAGACTGAGTTTCACTATGTTGGCCAGGCTGGTCTCGAACTCCTGACCTCAGGTGATCTACCCACCTTGGCCTCCCAGCGTGCTAGGATTATAGACGTGAGCCACCGCGCCCAGCCGAAAACTTTACAGGGTATTTCTGTTTGTGGCTTAGCCTCTCTTTGACAGGAAAAGGCTGTGTGATAGAAGGGAAAGTGTGCTTGGATCTCCAGGCTGTCATTTCCCCAGCCCAGCTCATGAGCTTCTGGTGGAATTCACTCTGACCCTCAGAGTGGGTGGACCTGGGATGCAGGGATTGGTAATCAGAATGTCATGTTCCTCTGGCCACAGTCACTGGGTCAGGGATAAGCATGTGACCCATTCAGAACAACGGCCAGGAAAATGCCACATGAGGAAGAGCTGGGATTAGTCTCAGCTCCTGGGTTGCCTGGGGCACACAGGGGAGGAATGAACCAGAAACAAAGTCGGAGTCTGCTGTTAAGAAGGAAAGAGGCCAGGCACAGTGGCTCATGCCTATAATCCCAGCACTTCGGGAGGCTGAGGTTGAAGGATCACTTGAGGTCAGGAGTTGGAGACCAGCCTGGTCAACATGGTGAAACCCCGTCTCTACTAAAAATACAAAATTTAGCTGCGCGTGGTGCTATGCACCTGTAATCCCAGCTACCTGGGGGGCTGAGGCACAAGAATCACTTGAACTCCGAGGCAGAGGTTGCAGTGACCCGAGATCGCACCACTGCATTCCAGCCTGAGTGATTTGACCCCGTGTCAAACAAACAAACAAAGGAAAAGAATGATGGATGCCAGGTAGATACTCAACAATGCCCAATGTCAAAGATGATCCCACACATAGAGATGAAGAAACTGAGGAATGGAGACGTGAAGAAACTTGTTCAAGAATAGCTGGCTAACTCCAGATCCTATCTTTTTTTTTTTTTGAGACGGAGTCTCGCTCTGTCGCCCAGGCTGGAGTGCAGTGGCACGTTCTCGGCTCACTGCAAGCTCTGCCTCCCATGTTCACGCCATTCTCCTGCCTCAGCCTCCCAAGTAGCTGGGACTACAGGTGTTGCCACCACGCCGGGCTAATTTTTTGTATTTTTAGTAGAGACGGGGTTTCACTGTGTTAGCCAGGATGGTCTCGATCTCCTGACCTCGTGATCCACCCG
>NW_012114666.1:5505492-5505895 GCF_000951035.1 Colobus angolensis palliatus
TTTTTTAACTGGTTGGTAGAAACAGAGGTGTTTGCTTTATTATTCTCTAATATGTTTTATAAATCTGAAGCATTTCATTAAAAAAATACTCATAAAATCACTGTAAAGCCGGGAGTGGGAGCTCACACCTATAATGCCAGCAGCATCTTGAGAGGCCAAGGTGGGTAGATCACTTAAGCCCAGCAGTTTGATACCAGCCTGGGTAACATGGCCAAACCCCTTCTCTACGGAAAATAAAGAAAATTAGCCAGGCTGGTTGTGTATACCTGTAGTCTCAAGTACTCAAGAGGCTGAGGTGGGAGGATCACTTGAGCCTGGGAGGTGAAGGTTGCAGTGAGCCGTGATCGCGCCACTGCACTCCAGTCTGGGCAACAGAGTGAGACTCTGTCTCAAAAAAATAAAT
>NW_012114666.1:5505945-5506635 GCF_000951035.1 Colobus angolensis palliatus
TGGCGTGATCTTGGCTCACTGCAACCTCCACCTCCCCGGTTCAGGTGATTCTCCTGCCTCAGCCTCCCGAGTAGCTGGGATTACAGGTGTGAACCACCACACCTGGCTAATTTTTTTATTTTTAGTAGAGATGGGGTTTTACCATGTTGGCCAGGCTGGTCTCCAACTCTTGACCTCAAGTGATCCACCCACCTCATCCTCTCGAAGTGCTGGGATTACAGGCGTGAGCTACTGCTCCTGGCAGATTTTCATTTTCCATGACTTTCAAAAGATGGTAATCTCCTTGAAGGCATGGGCCATATATGAGTCATTCTCCAGTTTATCCTCAGCACCCGACACTGCTTGGCACAGTCAGGGATTAACAGGGCTCATAATTGGTGAATGAATGGGTGAACATGAAACCCACACACAGTGTCCTAGATCTTTAAGTCTCTAAGAAATTCCATAGCCACTTTTCAGACTTTGATGTGCACACGTATCACCTAGGATCTCATTAGAAGGCAGGTTCAGATTCAGCAGCACTAGGGTGGGGCCTGAGATTCTGGATTTCAAACAAGGTGCTAGGTAATGTGGATGCTATTGTTTCAAGAACCCCGCTTTAGGCCGGGCGCGGTGGCTCAAGCCTGTAATCCCAGCACTTTGGGAGGCCGAGACGGGTGGATCACGAGGTCAGGAGATCGAGACCATCCT
>NW_012114666.1:5514090-5514994 GCF_000951035.1 Colobus angolensis palliatus
CTGGGCAACAGAGTGAGTGAGACCCTGTCTCAGAAAAAGAAAATCAATAAACCTCCTCCGGAATTGCTCTGTGTCTATATATTTAGTGATCTTAATCTTTTCTAAAACTTGAATTCACCCATCTCATATTCCACTAGCTTCTCTATTTTCTTGGAGTCATTTATCATGCTCACTCTTCTTCTCTGCTTCCCACTCATCGCATCCAAGTTTTATTGTTCAGAAGCCCTGATGAAGAAGGATTCTAATTTAGGGTCATAGCCCCGGTGGACTTTCTTTATTTCTGTTGGGCGTAGTATTGGAGATAGCTTGGAAAGTGTATTCAATATTATAATTACAGAGTGGATGACAGCCAGAGAGCTCTCTGGCCCTTTTGATATCTTTTAAAAAATGCCGTGAAGTTCCCACTCCCCAGTCATATGCAGTTCCAAAGCTCTACCAAGTAGTTCTGCTAATCCTTTGGGAGATTAAGAAATGTGGGGCCAGATTCTTTCTCCAGGGCTCTGGTTTCCACGTGTGCAGCCTCCTCCTCTTCCCTGCTTCCCTCAAACTCTGCCTCTCCTTCATCTTAAACTACAAAAACCCACTCAGACCAATCATTTAAAAGGCACTGAGGACTTTATTGGCCATTTTTTTTTTTTTTTTTAGGACAGAGAAGAGTTTTACAACCAAACTGCAGACATATTTTAAAGGGGTCAGTAGGTATTGCTCTTCTTAAAATGTCTGTAGGGGGCTGGGCACGGTCGCGCACACCTGTAATCCCAGCACTTTGGGAGGCCAAGGCAGGCCAATTGCTTGAATTCAGGAGTTCGAGACGAGCCTGGCCAACATGGTGAAACCCCGTCTCTACAAAAAAATACAAAAATTAGCCGAGCGTGGTGGTGGGCATCTGTAGTCCCAGCTACTC
>NW_012114666.1:5521214-5522140 GCF_000951035.1 Colobus angolensis palliatus
CCCATCTGAGGGTGATGGGAGACAGTGACAGATCATCAGGCATTAGATTCTCATAAGGAGTGTGCAACCCAGAGCCCTCAACACTTGCAGTTCACTCTGGCTCCGGCTCCTCGGAGAATCTAATGCTGCCGATGGTCTGACAGGAGATGAAGCTAAGGCAGTCAAGGGGAGCGGCTGTAAACACAGATGAAGCTTCACTCACTCGCTCACCGTTCATCTCCTGCTGTCCAGTCCAGTTCCTGGTCAGTACCTGTCCGTGGCCTGGGGTTCGGGGACGCCTGCCGTATAGTGTATATTTTACCGATTTATTTATTTTGTGTCTTCTCTCTAGAATGATAGCCCTTTAAACAGAAGGACTATCTGTTGTCTAGTATTTTACTGTTGTGTCTGCAGCACCTAGAATGACTCTTGGCACATGGCAGGTGCCCTATACATATTTACTGAATAAACAGGTTTTTGTTTTCTGAGGGCTGTGGTGCTTGGGTATATATCAGGACCACCCGGGAAGCTAGTTAAAAATAGCAATATGGGGCTGGGAGCGATGACTCATGCCTGTAATCTCAGCACTTTGGGGAGCCGAGGCGGGTGGATCATGAGGTCAAGAAATAGAGACCAGCCTGGCCAACATGGTGAAACCCCTATCTATACTAAAAATACAAAAATTAGCTGGGTGTGATGGCTCATGTCTGGAATCCCAGCTACTCAGGAGGCTGAGGCAGGAGAATCACTTGAACCTGGGAGGTGGAGGTTGCAGTGAGCCGAGATCGTGCTATTGCACTCCAGCTGACAGAGTGAGACTCCCACTCAAAAAAAAAAAAAAAAAAAGGAATGTATGTGATGCCAAGCACTGGAAACAATGCGATATGGTTCAGATCTGTGGCCCTGCCCAAGTCTCATGTTTAATTGTAATCTGCAGCATTGGAGGT
>NW_012114666.1:5532750-5534655 GCF_000951035.1 Colobus angolensis palliatus
AAAAAAAAAAAAAAAAAAAAAGCAAGCAATGCCTAGGGCACCTGACACAATCCTAGGCACCCCGTTAAAGTCTGATGAAAACAAGGTCATTGTAAGAGGCACCCCTGGAAATCGCTATCGCATTTATCTCCTAAGCTTTCAGCAAAATTTGTTATTTCTGCTTTAACAGAGGCAAGGAAAATAGCAAAATATATTGAAATTGGTTTGTATTAAAAAAACTCCTTTATAGTTAGGGCAGTAAATTATAGACATAGGATTCAATATAGGCCATAAATTGAATATTTTAGTGTGAGTAGAGTTGTATCGAGTGTTCCTTTGGGGATTAGAGTTGATTTCCTAAGCTTTTGTTCACTACATCATGAGTCTTTTCAATAAAACGATCTCACTGCTTGACAGCCAGACAAGCCTTTCAGTGATGCGAGGGGATTTTATTGGGTGTGGTTAACTCAGAAAATTGTTCTTTGAAGATACTTTATGACCAAATATTTACTACTGTCCTCTAGCAGGGGTGGGCTAATTTCAAAATACCTAAGAAAGCAAATAAATGTGAGATAACCAGGACACACACACACACTCACACACACACCCCTACTGCTTTTACTCTGCTTTAAGTAGACAAAAACCAAGAAATGTAATTTAAATAGAAGCTTGATGCTAGCATGACCTTAACATTAAAAGTTCTTGGGAAGAGGAATGGGATTAGGACTGGCGGGCATGTCACATAGAGATTTAAATCCATCCATTTATCCATCTATTTGGAGCAGGTAGACATCTGCTTTACAACACTAGGATTCAAGGCTTACAATTCATTATTTTTCTTAACCAGGCAAATTTTTGTATTTTTAGAAGACATAGGGTTTCACCATGTTGGCCAGGCTGGTCTCGAACTCCTGGCCTCAAGTGATCTGCCTGCCTTGGCCTCGCAAAGTGCTGGGATTACAGGCATGAGCCAATGCACCTGGCCGAATTGTGTTTTTGAATATGTTTTATAATATACACAATAAATTAATATAATTGGATGCATATATTATTTTTGCATCACTAAAGAAAGATCTGGCCAGGCGCGGTGGCTCACGCCTGTAATCCCAGCACTTTGGGAGGCGGAGGGATTACAGCACTTTGGGAGGCCGAGGGATTACAGCACTTTGGGAGGCCGATGAGATCAGGAGATTGAGACCATCCTGGCTAACACGGTGAAACCCCATCTCTACTAAAAATGCAAAAAATTAGCCGGGCGTGGTGGTGAGCGCCTGTAGTCTCAGCTACTCGGGAGGCTGAGGCAGGAGAATGGCATGAACCTGGGAGGTGGAGGCTGCAGCAGTGAGCTGAGATTACGCCACTTCACTTCATCTTGGGCAACAGAGTGAGACTCTGTCTCAAAAAAATAAATAAATAAATAAGAGTAATAGTTCATGACATGGAAATTACCTAAGATTCAAATTTTGGTGTCCATAAATAAAGTTTTCTGCTAACACAGCCACTCTTGTTGGTTTGCAAGTGGTCTGTGGCTGCTTTCCTGGTGCAAGGGCTGAGTGAGGTAATGGTGGCATGGATCGTATAACCTGCAAAGCTGAAAACACGGACTCTCTGGCCTTTCACAGAAAACGTTTGCCGTCCTCTGATCGAATGTCTCTTCTTTAGAATGCCCAGGCCTTCCTCCGAATATACAATTTAAAAAAAAAACCCCATTTTGAATATTACAGCAATGGGGCACAGTCTCATCTAAATAGTTATTTCCATAAAAGATGTCCAAATTTCTGCTTTAAGTCTTGTGTGAAATGAGGCAGAACATAAATTTTAAAATGTCATAATAAAAGGCCATAGGATTTAATCTCTTGTTCATAGAAATATCATCTGTAAATTTTCTTATGAGGGAAGATAATGTATATTTTTCTATTTAGTCAT
>NW_012114666.1:5534711-5542691 GCF_000951035.1 Colobus angolensis palliatus
AAAAAAAAAAAAAAAAAAAGATCCACTGGGGGTTATAGGTATGTGCACACCACCTCAGTAGTTTAGACACCACTGTTTAGACCAATGCCACTGACTATGAGCCTTCACCTGGGCACTTCCTTAAACATATTATTTCCCTGGTCCTGCTCCTCAAATATTCGGATTATTTAAATCCAGGTTGGGGCCCAGGAATCTGCATTTAATGGCTGCTCCAGCTGATTCTGATGTGTTATTATGGACAGGCCAGGCCTTCTCAAAGTTTAATATGCATAGTTGTTACTCATAGATCTTGTTAAAATGCAGATTCTGTTCAGTAGCTAGAGTAGGTTCCAAGATTCTGTATTTCTTTTTTTTTAATTAAAAAAATTTTTGGATATGAAATAAATGTAAATATTTTCAGGGCACATGTGATATTCTGATAACATTTATATAATATATAAAGATCAAATTAGTGTAACTGGGATATCTATCACCTTAAATATTTATCTTTTCTTGGCTGGTCACAGTGGCTCACGCCTATAACTCCAGCACCTGTGGGAGGTTGAGGCTTCCCTTTATGAGGGAAGATTGCTTGAGATCAGCCTGGGCAACATAGTGAGACCCAGTCTCTATTAAAAAAATTAGCCACGTGTGGTAGCACACACTTGTCATTTCAACTATTCAGGAGGCTGAGATGGAAGATGGCTTGAACCTAGGGGGATTGAGGCTGCAGTGATCTATGGTCGCACCACTGCCCTCCACCCTGGGCGACGGAGTAAACGCTACCTCAAAAAAAGAGTTTTTTCTTTATGCTCTGAATGTTTAAATTATTCTCTTCTAGCTAGATGGAAATGCTCAATAGATTATTGCTAACTATAGTCGCCCTACTGATCTATTGAACACGAGGTGATTATTTTTTCTAACTATATATTTGTACTCATTAATCACCTCTCAAGATTCTGCATTCTAACAAGCTCCTGGGGAACACTGAATGTACTGGTCAGAGGCTCACACCTGCACTAGCGAAGGTTCAGACCTGGTTCTCAAAGTGTGGTGCTCAGAGCAGTGGCATCACCTGGGAGCTTTGCAGACCGGCAAATCCTCAGGCCCCGTTCTAAGCCTGTTGCATCCTGGGAGCAGGGCCAGCCGCTGTATCGTGCCCCGCAGGTGATTCTGATGTTAGCTCGAGTCTGAGAAGCTCTGGTTGATGAGACAGCACCAGTGCCCTCCTGCCAGAGGCCTCACTTCTGTCTTCCTCCAGCATCTTCACTGAACAGCCAGCTTCAAGCCCATTCTACTCCACAGAGGTGGGTCTTTGGCAACCCTGGAGCCCCTTCCTTCCAAAGACCTCCCTTCAGAACCTCTCCCTGCATTCCCCAGCACAGCAGGCAGGCCCAGTTCAGCCGAGATGACGGGGTTGCTGCTGAGAAGGCTGACAGGCCCTCTCATCCAGGCGTGATTGGCAGTGCTCTAATGAGCAGAAAGAGAATGGCGCGCCTCTAGAATGATGTTTGCTCTGTAAATATTTGACATTATCTATCCTGAAAACCTGAAAGAACTTCATTTTTCTTTCTTTTTCTGGGAATACAGCAAGTCACGGAACACCCATAAGTATAATTAGTCTGACAAGGGAGTTTCTGATTGGGGCTGGGGACCTCGGATGTGGGAACAGTCGTAGGCGTCTTTGTCTCTGCTGTTCAGGGTAGATGAGGGTTCCTTACCTGTGGCCATGGGAATCCCAGCTCCCTTAGCAAAGGCCTGTGCAGAGTCACGCGGGCATGTTGCGGATTCACATTCAGTAGGTCTGGGGCAGGGCCTGAGTTTGCATTTCTACCAAGCTGTCAGGAGCCACCGTTCCTGCTGGTTTGAGGGCAAGATCTGGAGGACATTCTTACTGCTGTTGCTGACTTAATGTCCGCAGATGGTTCAGACGTCATTTAGGATGTGGCTTTTGGCTTTAGAATAGGTGTGGGTTTGAATTCTTTCTCTACACAAGAATTCACATTACTAGCTGTGTGACTTTGGGGAAATTAGCTTGCCTCTCTGAGCCTATACCACGGAATTCATGAGAACACCTAGATTTTAGGATGGTATTACTCAACCTTTTTTTTTTATTTTAAAAATTAATCATATTTTCCAACATAGGGTCTCGCTCTGTTGCCCAGGCTGGAGTGCAGTGGTGTGGTCATGGCTCACTGAAGCCTTGACCTCCCGAGCTCTAGTGATCCTCCCATCTCAGCCTCCCAAGTAGTGGCTTCCCACCACAGGCACATGCCACCATGTTTGACTAATTTAACAAAAATGTTTTTTTGTAGAGACGGGGTCTACCTCCGTTGCCCAGGCTGGTGTCAAAGTCCTGAGCTTAAGTAACCCTCCCGCCTTGGCCTCTCAAAGTGCTGGGATTGTAGGTGTGAGCCTTTTTTTAAAAATTGCCCTTTTATTTTTAATTGACCCTGTTGGGAAGTGTTTTAAGACATTTTGTTCCTACTCGTCCCTCCCCATAATTTTTTTTAAAACAGGCCTACATTCTATGCCTTTTAATCGTTCCTTTCTTTCTTTTGTATTTTTTTTTTGTAGACATAGGGGTCTCCCTTTGTTGCCCAAGCTGATCTTGAACTTGGCCTCAAGCAATCCTCCCCGCTCAGCCTCCCAAAGTGCTGGGATTACAGACTTGAGCTGCCATGCCTGACCCCAACACCAATGGCATCTTAATATCAGAGATACTCAGTATATTGTTTATGTTCTGTGGCCCTTTGGAAGGCCACAGAGCATTGCAATCGCTAAGCCTTTTCACTCTTCAATAATTAATTTTTGCCCATTTGGGAGTGATATAATCCTATTGAGCATGTGCGTTTTAGGGAAATTGTGAAAGAATTAAAACAGATTATTTCTGCCAAGAACCTAATGCAGAGTCAGTGCTCAATAATGTATTAATGTTTATTATACAAGGTATGTTACTGATCGTACATTAACATACATGATCTTCTTTCCCAGTCCAATACCCGCATATTGAGTATAAATGGGAGAGTGCAGGAGTAGAAGGAGGCAATTGCTTGAGGCTGAGGGGACTGTGTGCTGTCACAGCGCAGTTCAGGATCTGAGGTTAGGCTCGGGTCTCCGTTTGCTCCATGGCTCTGCACAGCTGTGAGCTCTCCGGCCTGGGCCTCTGTGTCTTCATCTCTCCCGTGCATGGGGCACGTCTCCCTGTCTCCCTCTATAGTGCAGTGAGGAGCTGGATGAGTCAGGGCCCTCCAGAGGGACAGAATTAATGGGACATATGTATATACGTTTGGTTTGTTTTTTTTTTTTAAGACGGAATATCACTCTGGAGTGTCACCCAGGCTGGAGTGTTGTGCTGTAATCTCGGCTCACTGCAACCTCCACCTTCCAGGTTCAAACAATTCTCCTGCCTCAGCCTCCTGAGTAGCCGGGACTACAGGTGCCTGCCACCACACCCAGCTCATTTTTGTATTTTTATTTATTTTTATTTTTTTTGAGACAGAGTCTTGCTCTTTTGCCCAGGCTGGAGTGCAGTGGCGTGATCTTGCCTCACTGCAACCTCCACCCCCTGGGTTCAAGCCATTCTCCTGTCTCAGCCTCCCAAGTAGCTGGAATCACAGGCATGCAGACCACCACACCCAGCTACTTTTTTTATTTTTAGTAGAGACAAGGTTTCACCATGTTGATCAGGCTGGTCTTGAACTCCTGACCTCAAGTGATCCACCCGCCTCGGCCTCCCAAACTGCTGGGATTACAGATGTGAACCACCGTGCCCAACTGGATATATGTATATATGGAAGGGAGCTTATTAAGGAGAACTGACTCACATGATCACAAGGTAAAAGTCCCACAATAGAGCCATTTGCAGGTTGAGGAGCCAGGAAGCCAGTGGTGGCTCAGTCCAAGTCCCAAAACCTCAAGAGTAGGGAAGCCGACGTTGCAGATGTCAGTTTGTGACCAAAGGCCCGAGAGCCCCTGGCAAACCACTGGTGTGAGTCCAAGAGTCCAAAGGGTGAAGAACCTGGAGTCTAGTGTTCAAGGGCAAGAAGCATCCAGCATGGGAGACAGATGAAGACCAGAGGACCCAGCAAGCCAGCTTATCCCACCTTCTTCTGCCTGATTTTTCTAGCTGCACTGGCAGCCGATTGGATGGTGCCCACCCACACTGTGGGTGCATCTTCCTGGGGGTGGATCTTTCTCTCCCAGTCCACTGACTCAAATGTTAATCTCTTCTGGCAACACCCAGACACACCCAGATACACCCAGAAACAATACTTTGCGTCCTTCAATCAAGCTGACACTTAACCATCACAGGAGCATACCTGAGGCTGCTTGGAGCCAGACTGTCACCCGGCCTTTGTCACGTGCACCACTCCAACGTGGTTTCATCGGGCTCCCACTGTGCCTTAGCCACAGGGTGTGGTGCTGGGGACGCAGGCCGGGGCTTGAGGGGGAAGGCTGCTGGAGCCCTGCCCTTAGTGCATATGGGAGACAAGCAGACAGCTCACATGACCGCAACTGCCAGGACCTTTGCAAGGGGGAGGTCCAGGGTGGGACTGGAGGGCAGGGGACATTTTCTAAGCTCAGAGTCAGAGGCAGTCCCTAGGGGAAGCTGAAGGGTGAATGACAGTGGGAAGACCAGGGTCCTAGCACATGCAAAGGTACGGAGGCAGGAGAGCACCTGGCAGGTGCTGGGATCCAGAGGACTCCAGTTTGGCTCGAGTGTAGAATTTGCTGGAATGGCAGGAGCCAGACCAGACAGAGTCTCAGGCCTGCTGAGGCTTTTGGAACATATCTGGGGCCACAGGGGGACTATAAAAGTAATCAATCCAGGATGAGCGCAGGCAGGACAGGCTGGGGGTGCAGGAAGCTTGTCCTTACTTTTGAGAACATCTTGTGTTTTCCCAAAGCCTTTCCGTTTCCCTCGGGACAGGAGGAGCTTAGTTTTGGAGCCTGGGAAGCAGACCACGGAGGGACTGGAAGACCTAGAGGGGAAGTGGGACACCAGCTCATATTTCAATATAATGAAATATTGCTTGTCACGTTTACTTTCTCCGGCAAGTGCCTGTTCTCCATTATTCATCCTTCAGCCTCCAGGCCTCACTGGGTCTTCTCAGAAGTCCTGGGACACCTCCTGGTAGTAGCGTGGGCCTTAGGTCCCTAAAGTTTGTACATAGTGAAGAAACTATCATTTCTAAAAGGCCCACCATTTGCTAAGACTCATGCTAGGGGCTTACAAGAGTGTGGACTTTCCCACATCCACAAACGTGAAGTCTGAATTTCAGGTCTACGTGTTAAGTGGTGTGTGATACTGAGCAATGCGAATCTTCTCATCTGTGAAATGGGGGGTGACTAGTACCCCGTGGACTGCCGTGAGAATCAGCCCATTTCTTAGCATGATGTCTTACTAGGTAAGCGTCACTACACAGCACATATGAAGGGATTTGCTAAGACTCATTTATGTATCTGTTGATCCTTCCTTCCTCCCTCCCTCCCTCCTTTCCTCCCTTTTTCCCTTCCTCCCTCCCTTCCTTCCTTTCTTTTTTGAGACAGGGTTGAGACAGGGTCTTGCTCTGTCGCCCAGACGGAAGTGCAGTGGCACAATCATGGCTCACTGCAGGCTTGACCTCCGGGACTCAGATGATTCTCCCGTCTCACCCTCCTGAGTAGCTGTGACTACAGGCACATGCCACCAGACCTGGATAATTTTTTTGATTTTCTGTAGAGATGGAGTTTCATCATGTTGCCCAGGCTGGTCTCAAATTCCTGGGCTCAAGCGATCTGCCTGCCTTGATTCTTTTCTCTCTCTATATATACACACAAATTTTATTTTATTTTATTTTATTTTTTTAAATTTTTTTTTTTTAGCAACTGTGCAGTGTGAGGGCTGATAGACTGTGTTGCAGAAGCTGGTGAAACAGTTGGAGACCAAGAAGGATTTTGCTCCTGCCTTCACGAGTCTGAAATCTAGTGACAGAGTAATGGGGCTCGTCAAAGATTTTTGGTAAATCACTAGATAGTAGATAGTTTTGGCCTTGGGGAACAAAAAGCAAAATTGTATTATGATGACATCACCGTAACCCAGAGGATGCCATGCAGTGGTGTAGAGTGAGGAGAGATCCATGTAAGTTTCTGTAGCAGATGCTTCGCTTGACTGTTGTAAAGTGCAAGCAGCCATAGATAAGTAATCAAATGAGCATGGCTGTGTTCCAATAAAACTTTATTGAATGGCTGGGCGCAGTGGCTCAAGCCTGCAATCCCAGCACTTTGGGAGGCCAGCGGGGGTGGATCACGAGGTCAGGAGATCGAGACCATCCTGGCTAACATGGTGAAACCCTGTCTGTACTAAAACTACAAAAAAATTAGCTGGGCGTGGTGGCAGGCGCCTGTAGTCCCAGCTACTTGGGAGGCTGAGGCAGGAGAATGGCATAACCCGGGAGGCAGAGCTTGCAGGGAGCCGAGATCGCACCCCTGCACTCTAGCCTGGGCGACAGAGCGAGACTCTGTCTCAAACAAAACAAAACAAAACAAATTAAAAAAAAAAAAACAGGTGGTGAGGGCTGGGCTTGGCCCACAGATTGCAATCTGCTGACCCCTGGTCGAGAATTGGCCAAGACCACAAACAATGGAGCCGGTTGGCCTGGCTGAATCCCATCTCTGCCACTTACTAGCCTGTGGAGATTGAATAACTTATTTGCCCTCTCTGTTCCTCAGTTACCTCATCTGTCATATGGAGGAGATAACTGTACTCACCTCAGAGGGTTGTTTGTTTGGATTAAAGGAAATAACATAGGCAGAGTGCTTAGAAAAACGATTGGCATGTGGTGTGTACCACTACACTTCTGAGCTGTTCATTTTAGTATAAGTGAGGAAGGTAGGCGTTCATTAATGATGATCATGCCAAGCAGGATAAAATTACAACTGTCATAAGTGCTGGAAGACAAGGTCCTAGAGGGACTTCAGCTAATTTAGGGGCAATTGCTCAGATGTGCCCTGAGACCTTTTCTCCACTCCTCCGGGGCAGAAAAGTGCCATAGTGGCCATTTAATTTTAATGCATTTTTATCACTTTTTTAGTTTCTTTCACATGTTGTGGGCATACTATATTGATATGTTTCTGGAAAAAATTGGAAAAAACACTTCACCCCAAAGATAAATATAATCTCGGTGTAAAAAATATAAACTGACCGGGTGCGGTGGCTCATGCCTATAATCCCAGCACTTTGGGAAGCCGAGGCGGTTGGATCACGAGGTCAGGAGTTCGAGCCCAGCCTGGCCAACATAGTGAACCCCCGTCTCTACTAAAAAAAAAAATTAGGTGGGCATGGTGGCATGTGCCTGTAGTCCCAGCTACTCGGGAGGCTGAGGCAGGAGAATCACTTGAACTTGGGAGGCAGAGGTTGTGGTAAGCTGAGATCGCACCATTGCACTCCAGCCTGGGCAACAGAGCTAGATTCCACCTCATAAATAAATAAATAAATAAATAAACAAACAAATAATACAAAAAAATGTAGAAGAGGCCAGACGTGGTGGCTCACGCCTGTAATCCCAGCGCTTTGGGAGGCCGAGGAAGATGGACCATGAGGTCAGGCGATCGAGACCAGCCTAGTCAACATGGTGAAACCCTGTCTCTACTGAAAATACAAAAATTAGCCGGGCATGGTGGTGTGTGCCTGTAATCCCAGCTACTCAGGAGGCTGAGGCAGGAGAATCACTTGAACTCGGGAGGTAGAGGTTACAGTGAGCTGAGATCACACCACTGCACTCCAGCCTGGGTGACACAACAAGACTCCATCTCAAAAACAAACAAACAAATAGAAAAAGAAATATTTTGTAAGTTAAGAAAAAGAAAAACATACCAAAGAATATAAAAGTAAACATAATTCATAATTCCACCACCAATAACATTGGTCTATGTTCCTTGTCTATCTTCATTTTTTTTCTATTTTGTTTTTTAATAAATATACTGTGACTATTTTTAAGTGCTCAAGTATTCATGACT
>NW_012114666.1:5542741-5562906 GCF_000951035.1 Colobus angolensis palliatus
TTGGTCTATGTTCCTTGTCTATCTTCATTTTTTTTCTATTTTGTTTTTTAATAAATATACTGTGACTATTTTTAAGTGCTCAAGTATTCATGACTGTGTACTATTCTATGGCATAGATGTACCAACATTTATTTAATCAGCCTCCTATTTTAGAACACTTAGGTTTATTCCAATATTTCACTCTTATAACCAATGTTATGATCGAACATTCTTATTAAATAAATCTCAGTGCACATCTTCCATTGTTTTTGAGGAAGGCTCTCCAGAATAGTAGTTAATCAAAGGGTGTACACGTTTTAGAGAAATTGATCAATACTGTTTATTTTCCAGAAAGTTGCTATCCATTTTTGCTTTCAGAAACAATGTGTGTATATATCTCTTTTGAGCCCTCTCCAACAATGGGAACATTTGTCTTTATTTTTGTCAGTTTGATCAGTGAAAATGATTTCTTCTTGTTTTACTTATTCTACATCCCTTTGGTTATTATTGTCACTTGTCTTTTTTTTTTTTTTTTTGAGACGGAGTCTCGCTCTGCCGCCCAGGCTGAAGTGCAGTGGCCGGATCTCAGCTCACTGCAAGCTCCGCCTCCCGGGTTCCCGCCATTCTCCTGCCTCAGCCTCCCGTGTAGCTGGGACTACAGGCGCCCGCCACCTCGCCTGGCTAGTTTTTTGTATTCTTTCAGTAGAGATGGGGTTTCACCGTGTTAGCCAGGATGGTCTCGATCTCCTGACCTCGTGATCCGCCTGTCTCGGCCTCCCAAAGTGCTGGGATTACAGGCTTGAGCCACCACGCCCGGCCTATTGTCACTTGTCTTAAATGTTTATTCACCATTTTAATTTATCAATTTTGTAATGTTGGCTTATAAATTTTGCCAAAAGTTTTCTATTTGGATATTTATTTATTTTTCTTAGAGATATATAACACTCTTCATATCATTAATTAGAACTGTCACAATTAATCATGCATTAATATAAATAATTTTCCTCCAATGACTTTTCACTGTATTTACAGTATTTGTGTGTGTGTGTGTGTGTGTGTGTGTTTTGACTTCTGGAGTTTTTATTATTTCTTCCTTTTATTTCTTTCTTACCATTTAAGGAAGAAATATTTAAGACTGGAACTTGAGACTTTTAAGGTTGGGAATGACTTCCCTGACTGATATCAGCTATCAACATAGATTTTATTCTAATTGTTTTATGATTTGTTTTCTAGATATAATCCTTTAGTTCATCTGGAATATACTTTAATTTATAGCACAAAATAAATACTTAACTTCAGTTTCTGATAAGCTTATCAATTGTCTGAGTACTATTTTATTTTATTTTTTGTTATTATTATTAGTATTATTATTTGAGACAGAGTCTTGCTCTGTCACCCAGGCTGGAGTGCAGTGGCACAATCTCGGTTCACTGCAACCTCAGCCTTTCAGGTTCAAGTGAGTCTCGTGCCTCAGCCTCCCGAGTAGCTGGGATTATAGACTCGCATGACCATACCCAGCAAATCTTTGTATTTTTAGTAGAGTTGGGGTTTTGCCATGTTGGCCAGGCTGGTCTCGAACTCCTGACCTCAAGTGTTCCCCCTGTCTTGGCCTACCAAAGTGCTGGGATTCCAGGCGTGAGCCGCTGCGCCCAGCCTTTTATTATTTTTAATGGACACATAATAGTATGTATTTATGGTATACAGTACAATATTTTGATAAATGTATACCTGTGTAATCGTCAAATCAGAGTAATTATCATATCTTTCACCCCATTTATCATTTTTGTTAGATACGAATGCATTGTTTCTCCACAAATCTAAAATTTACTTTTGGACTATGCTAAATTCTTACTTAAGCACTTAACATATTCAGGGACATTATTTTGTTTTACATTGAGATGTCAGTTCACCCTTGTGCCTGCCCAGAATTTTAAGATTATTATAGATAAGTCTATTTTCATACCTAATAGGGACATTCCCTTATCATAAATATATTTACTACTTTATCTAAAATCTTTGCTCTTTAATTATGAAAAGGTAACACGTGCACTTAGTAAAAAACTCAGCAAGATTGTAGTGTTTTTAAAGTGCTCCATTTGTTGAAAACGGATTCCTATTTGCGATGTGAAAGACACAGAAGAGATTGGATATATTGGGGACTTGTTTGAAGACCCCTTCGTTCATCCACCCTGAACCCTTTTACTCGGGAGCCGAGTCTTGGCTTCCACAGGACTCCCAGGCTTCTGTGCTGAGACATTTTTTTTTTTCTTTTAGACAGAGTCTCACTGTGTTGCCCAGGCTGGAGTCCAGAGGCACAATCTCAGCTCACTGCAACCTCTGCCTCCTGGGTTCAAGGGATTCTCCTGCTTCAGCCTCCTGAATAGCTGGGACTACAGGCACATGCCACCACGCCTGGCTAGTTTTTTGTATTTTCAGTAGAGAAGGGGTTTCACCATGTTGGCCAGGATGGTCTCGATTTCCTGACCTCGTGATCTGCTTGCCTCAGCCTCCCAAAGTGCTGGGATTACAGGCGTGAGCCACCGTGCTCGAGCCCCCCCCTGCTGTTTTTTTTATTTAGACAGAGTCTTGCTCTGTTGCCCAGGCTGGAGTGCAGTGGCCCAATGTCAGTTCACTGCAACCTCCTCCTCCTGAGTTCAAGCAATTCTCCTGCCTCAGCCTCCCGAGTAGCTAGGATTACAGGTGCCCGCCACGACACCCGGCTAATTTTTGTATTTTTAGTAGAGACAGGGTTTCGCCATGTTGGCCAGGCTGGTTTCAAACTCCTGAAATCAGCTGATCTTCCTGCCTCGGCCTCTTAAAGTGCTGGGATTCCAGGCGTGAGCCACTGCACTCAGCCTGTGCTTGGACTTTTTAAGGGACTGCCTTGAGTCCACTGGTTTTAGAGCAACCACACACGGCTTGCGGTTCCCTGAGACCACGCTCTGTAACCTAGTTGGAGCTCACTGAGGCCCCTGGCTACCCAGAAAATTCAGATATTTTAATAGCATGTTCTGTGATTGTATAACATTCTTGAGAAATGCCTCCCCGCACTACGGGGAGGATGAAAGCGGTGACTCCTGGTAGAGTCAGGCAGTGATCAGGTAGGGGGAGGGAGGGAGTATTTTAGAGACTGTGGCTGGAGACCTCCCAGGTCTTCAGAAGAACAGCATTGATTTATTTAACATTTATTTAACATTGATTTATTAACAATTTGTTGGACGCATATTGTATGTCAGGCATTATGCTTCTTATAGGAATAAACGAACAAAACAGACATTGGTTTCTGTTTTCACATGGTGACCCGTGAAGGAAATTGACCACACATTAAATGACAACAAAGCTCGTGATCCAGGCTGAGGGGTGGAGTAACAGGGCTCTATAGATGAGGGCTAAGAGAGCACCTTTCGGCCGGGCGCGGTGGCTCAAGCCTGTAATCCCAGCACTTTGGGAGGCCGAGACGGGCGGATCACAAGGTCAGGAGATCAAGACCATCCTGGCTAACCCGGTGAAACCCCGTCTCTACTAAAAAAATACAAAAAAAAACTAGCCGGGCGAGGTGGCGGGCGCCTATAGTCCCAGTTACTCGGGAGGCTGAGGCAGGAGAATGGCGTGAACCCTAAAGGCGGAGCTTGCAGTGAGCTGAGATCCGGCCACTGCACTCCAGCCTGGGTGACAGAGCGAGACTCCGTCTCAAAAAAAAAAAAAAAGAGATCCCAAGGCAGAGACGTGAGAAATACGAAGAAACCTGGCTAGGTGGCTCACACTGTCACCAGAGGGAATGGTGTTGTGTGGTTTAGGAACTGTTGTAGGGTAGCATGGCTAGAGCTGCGTGTCTAAAGGAGAGATGAGGTCATGAAAGCAGGCAGGGGACAAACCAGGAAGGTTCAATACTGCCTGGGGGGCTGGGTGTGGTGGCTCATGCCTGTAATCACAGCACTTTGGGAGGATGAGGCAGGTGAATTGCCTGAGGTCAGGAGTTTGAGACCAACCTGGCCAACATGGTGAAACCTCGTCTCTACTAAAAATACAAAAATTAGCCAGGCATGGTGGTGGGTGCCTGTAATCCCAGCTGCTTGGGAGGCTGAGATAGGAGAATTGCTTGAACCTGGGAGGCAGAGATTGCAGTGAGCCGAGATCACACCACTGCACCCCAGCCTGTGTGAGAGAGTGAAGTGTTCTCTGGTCACTGAAGACTATTTCTTCCAACCTTTGGGCAGATGGAAGTGCTAGGGAATTGATGTCCCCCCACCCGACCCTGCAGCAGCCGTCGACTAATAACTGAGCAGAGGTGGTGTATAAATACCCCAGCTTCCTCACCCATCAGGCAGGATTACTGAGGCATGCAGCACAGTGTCTTCCAGAGCTCCCCAGTGGGATTGGAGTCCATTGCCCATGGCGATAATTGTTCTTAAGGCCTCTTTTTTGGGCATTCTTCCTTTCCTGTTTCCCTCCCCATTCCTCTCTTACTGTTTCCTGGATTCACCTCCTATATGAACTACTCGTCCTGATCTCACATTCTCATCTCAGGCCCCGTTTCCATGAGAAATGGAAACCTGAGTGCTGAAGGACCTTGAGCCAGGGTTAGCAAACTATGGTCTGTGGGACAAATTTGACCTGCTCCTTGTTTTTGTGGAGTAAAGTTTTATTGGAACATAGCTACACTCATTTATTTATTATTGCTCATAGCTGCTTTTGCACAACAATGGCAGAGTTGAGTTGCTAGGTCAGAGACTAGATGTTACAAAGATGAATATATTTACTATCTGAGCCTTCAAAAAGTGTGCTGACCCTGGGTCTTGAGGAGCAAAATGACAAGATTTGATTTACTTTATTAAAGCATCACTTCGGCTACTATGTGGAGCGTGGATTTGGGTTTAGAGGGCTTAGGATGACAGATGGGAGATTAGTTGGGCGGTCATCCCAGATGTCTAGGAGAGACCTAAAGTAAACAGATTCATGTATTTTGAAGTTAGAAACCACAAGAGTCATTCATGGACTAGGTTGGAAGAAGGGGGTGGTTAAGGCACACACTCTCGTGTCCTCGTGGTTTTTCCACACTCCTTCGAGAAATTACTGCAGCGATGGCACAGGTTTTGCCTTCATCCTTCTGTGACTTCTCAGGTTGGCTGGGAGCCACCTCTGAGCTCCCACAGCCCCCATTCTCATCCTTGCTTTGTGTTCTTTTCTTTCTGCGATCTTGCCTTAGATCACACAGATACAACATGACAGGACCTGGACCTTAACACAGTTTGGCTGTCAATCCTGGTCTCATAACCATCACTGCCTTCATTGATCTGTGTCATCCGCAGACCTGCCACCTAGTAGGTGCTCAGTGTTCACTAAGTAAATGATGACCAAGAGCTCTTTGATTGGGTCCAAGGTGCTTATCCCAACACTTCGCCATGGCTACCTCCCTCATTCCTCACCTGGCTTGCTCTCTCTAGCCTGGCTGCTCCCATTTTATGTCCTAGACGTGGAGTCATGGCAATGATGTGGAGCTAACAGGTGATACCGTAGCCATCATAATTTAATGACTACGGGACTCATGCAACCACACAACACAGGAGCCGAGAGCTGGCTGTGCACAGACAACAAATCATTTCTGGTGGGGCATCAGCGTCTGCTTGGGCAGCTTGTGTATGGTCCAATTCTCCCAGGACATTAAAGGAAGTGGAGGGGAGTACACAGGGAAACTGAGTGGTAAGCAGGGCCATCGCTTTGAGGTGGAGAAGGTCGGGCCATCTCAATCACGGCTGCTCTCTCCCTTGCATGCTTGAATTTGTGAGACTGCCGCCCACTGCCTCTGTTGAGATTACATCATAAATTACGCAGGCATAAGCAGATCAGAGATGAGAGCAGTCAGAGGCAGCCCAGAAACCAAACAAGGGGTGCTGGCATTTGTAAAAAATAAATAAATAAATAAATCTGATGGAGATGAGGGGAGATTCTGGAAGTGGGTCAGCAGGTCCAAACAACGGGAGGCCTACCAATAATGTCCTCGCTTGGCCTCCCCGGGGGGTCGGTGCTGTTCTTTCCCGCCCTCATCCCCCCACTCTTGCCTTTTTCCTCTCTTGCCATCTTTAAAAAACACACATAGGCAGAAATCAATCCATCAAATGTCATTACAGATTTATTAAGCCTGATGTAGAAAGACATTTAACAGTAACATCTCCAGAAAGCATAAAAAGAGCACTTCTATTCAGTCTTGTGCTTTGAAAATCTAAATATATTTTTATCATATAAATAATTCTTTTCATGTTTTAAGTGCATCTGTGTTTTGTTTTTTTCTTCTCTCCTTTAATTTTCATTTTTCAATTGGCCAAAGCAGAAGTCGACGTTGACTGAAATGAAGCTATTTGCAAAGCTAATGGTGTTGAGAGGCATCTCTCTGCTATTCCGTATCAGCTAGGTTTCAGGAAGGTGGTTCAATATCTGCAGCATTAAAATGAGGGACAGCCTCCAGCAAAATCATAATTGAACACACCCAGGTCCTTAATGTCAGCAGTTGGGTTTCCTGATGCAAATTACGATAAGGTTTCAGATGGGAACAGTCTATTTCCAATAACTGCTGAGTGGGGGAAAAAAAAGACTTTTTTTATATCAACACAAAGGAAAGAGTTATCATGTGTAAAAATGTAAATAATATACTTATAGAAACCTTTTTGATGGAAATCAGGGGCTCCATATAACCTTGGCGAGTGTGTTGTTATTTTTTACAATAGCTCAAAAAAGTAGTGTCTGTTATTTAGGGCTTTAATTACAGTTCTTAAAGTAGAATGATTTTCCTTAAAAAAAAAAAAAACTCTTTGGATGCAAAAAATAATGGCTTTTGTGATATAATTTAAGGGTTTTCTTCGTCTCCACCATCGGAATTTATTTCTAGTGATAAAATTGTATTTAAAAAAATTCCCCTTCTACAGATAATTTCAATGCTGCGGCATCACACACAGGCATACATCTTTAGTGCCTCCAAACAAAGTCATTTTTACTCAGCAAGGGGCTGCTGTGAATGTTTCTTTTTGCCTGATTTAAGTTATGTGGGAGATCAAGATCAGATTGTTCATGATTACGAAGGAGGACAGGATGGTGGCACCACGGGACATAAAAGGGAACACTTTTTCTGAAAATTCCTTCTTTTTTTTTCTTTTTTTTGAGACAGAGTCTCGCTCTGTTGCCCAGGCTGGAGTGCAGTGGCACCATCTCAGCTCACTGCAACTTTTGCCTCCCAGGCTCAAGCAATTCTCTTGCCTCAGCCTCCTAAGTAGCTGGGACTACACACAAGTGCCACCATGCCCGGCTAATTTTTTTGTATTTTTAGTAGAGACGAGGTTTTGCCATGTTGGCCAGGCTAGTCTCAAACTCCTGACCTCAAGTGATCCGCCTGCCTCGGCCTCCCAAAGTGCTGGGGTTACAGGCATGAGCCACCGCACCTGGCCCCCTTCGTTTCAAGCAGGAAAGCCATCATTTCCAGCTGGTTGTTTGTCTTTGGGCAGTGACAATGCGGCAAAGCCTTTGGAAATTTCAAATAGTGACTGCATTGAAAGCTAATATTCAGGGTGATGGGGAGTAAAAGAAATTGGGGTCAGCCAAGGGAAGAATTTTCCAGATCCCAGAGAAGTGGGCATAGATGCCCATCTGTGATGAATCTGTTTGGCCACAGGGTGGTATAATCTTCCTAGCAGAAAAGTTTTTTTTTTTTTTCATTGCAAGGACAATTTATAATCATCAAAAACAAGTGAAACATGGTTTTGATTAAAACAGCCTGTTGGCTCAATAATCTCTGTAATTTCAAAAACATCCTTAATGCAGAAGAAGAACACGTCGATGTCAGGAGTGGCCTGGGGCCCCATTACAACAGCAACCGAATAAATAAGGAGAAGAATCTCGAGGTCATAAAAACAAAATTAAGCTAATGTTTCAAATTTTGACAATTATGAATTCTTCCTCTAAGAAGACATTAAAAAAATTTTCAGGCACTATTAGATAAAATACAAAGAGAATAATTCTACATGGATGAGTGTGCAGTTTTCCCACGGGGGTAAAGCATGCCTTTAAAAGGAAAACTCTGAATTAGGACGTTGGTTCCTCCCTAGATCCAGCAATTGGACGGGACTCATGCAGACAGACAAACTTGGTTCTTATAGTTTCTTTGTAAACTCAGATCTAATTCTTTCATAAGCTATAGAAAGAGAATGACCAGGAAAAAATTACAAGCATATTTTTTCTATACAAAAGAATCCCCATTGTGGGCCAGTTTGGTAGGAAACAGAAACAAGCAAATATAACAAAATCTGTGTTCATACATGGCGATATAGTTAGTATATACAAATATGTACACTATAAAAATGCACGGAAGGCTTACGCTTCCAGCCATCCAAGCGGCATTGTACTCAGGAAAACAGCCTGGTTTTTCTTCCTAGTATACAGGCAAATGTATTATATACAGCATGCAGGTGATAGAAAATTAGTGCGTTTGCACAGAAACATTCTACAGGTATGGTTGCAGTCATTTTTCTTTGAAAATGACCGGTCTGCTTTCTGAATATAAAAATGTGTTTGCCTTTCTTTGCTGGCAAGTAGACACTTTCCTTTAGAGCAAGGATGAATGTGATTCTTGAAACTCACTCTGACCCACTTCCCCCCTGCCCTTTCTAAAAGAAATTAAAAAAAAAAAAAAATCTAGAGTCAATGCAAGGGAGCAAATAGATAGCATAAATGTGTTTGATGTCAGGTTTCCCAAAAAGATGTGAAAGCTCTGGAGAGCAAGAACTGGTCGACCATTAAAAAGACTGTATGATCAGCTAGCTTCTTGATTTTAAAGGGGTTTGGAAGTTTATGATTCATGCTAACAGTGCCTGGCTGTTAGGAATCAAAGTCAGAAGAGATTAGAAGGACATCATCAGGAGATCAAAAAGTGTATTGTAACCCAAGATATTGTGACATTTAGGAACCCTGAGCCAAATGGGAATTGTTTTGTATGTCAGCTTTTTTGACTTGCATTACACATTCTAGCATCTGATGTGTTCGAAAGCTCGAGTATTGTATTGCAAAACTGGAATGTTTGTAATATTTATTTCAACGCACAATGGACATCACTGTTACTTCTCTGAAGACTGGTTGAACTTTCTGCACTTAAAAAACATAGATACACATCTATAATTCCTGAATGTTATAGGGGTCATTTAGAAAGTGAAAATATTACTGTACAAAATCTTCACATTTGAGACATAATTGTATGATTGTTCACATTCTGTTAATATTAGCTATTGGCAGGGGACTGATATCCAAATGTTTCAGGTTTCAGGTTCAAGACAATTCATTGAACACATTGAAATTTATTTTCCGAAAGAGTTGAATGGAGTGCTTAGATTTTTTTTTTGTAATGCCTTTGTTCAAATTTTTTGACTTCTCCTGGGATTTCTTACCAAAAATTTATTACTTGTACTTCTAAAAGCTGTTTTAAGCATTAAACATGATACAAAGGGCTGTGAATATTTAATCTGTCTTTTTTCAAACAGCCTGCATTTTAAAAGGCCTTAATAATAATCATGGCTGTTGGTAAAATAATTTGTATACCGAAGGGTGTCAAGTCAGGGTGTCATTCCTTGGAAGAGCCATTTTACTTGGAATATATTGTTCCAAAGGAAATGGACAGAGTCCTGTTGCAGAAATAGCGTTCCACCTGGTACTAGCATTTTAAAACAGTCCTATTCTAATCCATAACACATTTCTAGTTTTCCCTGAAGCTTTGGGCTGCCTTGTGCATGAATAATTTTTGGAGAAACACCCACGCCCGTTAGCCCATTGTTCGTAACTATTGGAAGAAGATTAACTAGAGCCTGAAAATTGTATATCTGCATGTGCCTCTGAATCTGTCACTGGGAACCAAAGGAGATAAGGGCTTTTACTTTGGATGAAGAGGTAAAATTCCCCAGTGGAAATTCTAAAGATGATTCACAAGTTTCAAAATGTTTAATGCCTTCCTACAATGGAAACATGTCTCTCTGTCTAGGGGGATGGAAATTTGTATCTCTTTCTCCAGCTCAATCTTTGTCTAAAAGTATTTCATAGATATTTTGAGAAAGTGCCACATAGAGGAAAGGAGAAAATGAAATTAGCATTTTAACATCTTACAAGGGGAAAAATACACGAAAATTTCAGTTTTGATTTCTTTTTTGCCTAATGCATCTTTGAAATAGATACTACCGTTATTGCTCTTTAGAACTACATATGTGCATATTTTAAAGCCTTTAATATATTTCCGTATTGTTGTTATTATTTTTGCATTCATCTCCATCTTACTATCCTTGTTGCAGAGAAGAGATGATAATGTGAAAAATGACATTTGGGTTTTTTTTTTTTTTTTAAACAAAAGCATTTAACAAGCTTAAAAAATGAAACTCCATGAAAAAGAAAAGAAGGTTTGAACACAGTCAAATAACCTGAGAAGTGACAGATGGAAAAGCAACAGAATGCAAGCACCTTGTAAGGTCTGTAATCTTTGGATTTACTGTGAAAAGTTTCAGAACATCATAGATTCTTAGCCACATTGTCCATAGACCCTGGAAAATAACAGTGAAATTCATATGTATACACATATATATGAATACACACACATATGCATGCACAGTGTCTTCACACACTCCTCCTCACCACTTAAACAGAGTTACATAAATGCTTCTCAGATATGTCATTGCATTTGTTTGTTTTCTGCATCTCAACTAAGTTCAGCGGCTTGCGCCTGTGACATTAATTATGCAAGATTCAAACAACCAAACAGGCACATTTTGGGGGTGAGTTTTAAGAAATCTGTGACCTGAAAGAAATTCTGTGGGGACTATCTGGGTTATCCAACTTATTCCATGATTACATATTCTGTTTTTAGGTCTTGACCTATTTTTAAGCTATTTCCTCTCTGTATGCTTTTTAGGAAAAAAAAAAAAAATCCTTATTCTGAAATACTAATATTTTAGTTCTACATGAACTGTGTCCCTCAAGTGCCTTTAGGAGCTCTTGTAAAACAACAGGAAGGCCAGGCTGTTGTGTGTGTGAAGTGTTTACTGTTGTTATCCCACAGTGCCTAGAACAGTGTCACACATAACAGGTGCCCAACAATATTTGTTAAATGAATTTGCTAAATAAATATAATTTCCTGTTGTTCCCTGTGCCACCAGTGCTTTGTAACATGCTGTGTATTTGGAGGATTTGCTGAACTACAAAATAAGGCCAAATACATAACATTTAAATATTGACATATACATTTTTAAATGGACATCTCAATTTGCAGGTGGCTGGTGGTCTTAGCTGGAAGGACAGATGGGGAAGAAAAGGCGATCTCTCCCTCTTACTGGTACCAAGAGGTGGTGGCAGAATGGAGATACTTGAGGGTAATTTGCATTATATTTGCACATCATCCTTTCCAATTCTAAAGTTCTCACTTCTCAGAACTGTCTTTTATTCAGGTAAAAGAAAGCAGTGGTATGAAGGTGGATAAAGACATTCTCCTGAGTTTATGTTATTTAGTTTTTTTTCCTCCAGAAAGAAGTTTCTAGAAGCCTCAGAGGGCTGGCCAAATGAAGAGAGGCCTGGCCTCTAGGAATATGCTGAGAGCCAAGTGTATGCCCCAGTGCCAGCCCAGATCTTGTTTTCTAAGGTGAACCTTAGCAGCCATCCCTCAGCAGTGACATGCATGGTTGCCAGGCGGCAATTTACCGGTCTTACCAAATTTATCAATATTTTTGAATCTCACCTCCCACCCCATCCCACCATAGAAATTGCGCTAACAAAACCATATCGATTATATGTTGAAGCAGATGGTTTATTTTTTCTTTCTTAGAAGGGAAACAATTTCCATGGAATTGGGAATTGTATTGATCTCCTCCCCGCATTGGATCAAGGGCTTGAGAATCTGCTTTTGGATGGCTGCAGTGAGATCTGAATTATGTAACTTTGGCCTAATAACCCTGGATTGGAGCAGACAATTTTTAACAGCTTCAAGAACCCCAATGCTAATGCATTGATTTTCCTTTAATAGAATTTCCTTGTTGAAGGACGGTGCTCAGTAGAGTCCAGTCCACCCTTCAATCTTAACCCATCCGAAGACTGTTCCTTTCCAGTCAAGCTCCATTCATTTCTGGTTGAATAGGTTAAGCAAAGATAGCCCTCACTGTTCTCAATTCACTTTATGATCCTCCCATCATAAAAAATAATATCAGCACCTTGCTTTTCATGTCAGAACTACATTTGAGCCGCTATTCCCTATGCCCAAGAGTAAATCCCATAAAAGCCGCCCGGTTGTACTGTTGCTATTTTTCCTTGTGGGTGATTGATTGATGGATGAGTGCTGACACTTCAATGAAGCTATTTCGACTGCCATCTCAATCCGATGATGTGAGGGGTATATTTTCTGTCCATGCCTCATTACTTCAGAATGACATTCCTGGAACTTCATTTACTTTTTCCCTCCTTCCCCGAAGCACCATATTTTTTCCCATCTAGGTTATGCATGCCATAAAAAAAGCAATTTGCTATTATATGTGGCATAAGGGCAACACTTTCCCTAGGAGGTAAATAAGAAGTTTTTTTTTTTTAAATCCCAATGTTGAATTTAGGGATCATGTCAAAATTCCCAAAACAATTCCAACAGGCAGCCTCCTTGAGAAATGGTGAGGAAGAGATATTTGGTTTCATTTTGTCAGTGTTGAGATTAAAAAAAAAAAATAACCTTGGTAATTAAAGCAACAACAGAAAATATTCCTTTTGTTTCAGAATCATCTAGTTCCTAGTGTTGTGCCTGGAATAGTATAAATATTTCACCATAGCTGAGTAGCAATTTACCACATAATCCAGACTTATTTGTCCTTTGAGAATAAGGAAATTCATTGTTTAAATGCAATGATGGATTTATCTATTATAGGTTGCTTTCAATTGTATAGAAAATGTTCAACTAGAGTAAACAGATCTATCCTTGCGTCTCCAAACTGTGCACTAGGTATGCAAGACTTTTCATATTAAAACATGCTCTTAGCTTTTCCAAGTTGACTTAGGACCTGATTTTAATCTGTGTAATACAGTATTCCCGTTAATAATAAGGTATAATTAAGACATCCGTTAAAAATCCATAACGTTAATTTAATGGAGAAAATCTAATACAGTTCTATTGGAATTTTTACGTTAAATTAACTTTAACGGGCTTTTAATGGATGTCTTAATTAGATCTCATTATTAACGGGAATATTCCACAAATTAAAATTGGGCCCTCAAAGTTTTAATGAAAAAAGTTGCAGGAACACATTTAAAATGGACACCCTATTTCATGCTTTCTGTTTCTTCTTAAGCTAAGCTGCGTTTTAGAGCCCATAAACATCAGGTCCTGCAGAAAGGGATTACCAGAAAAGACTGCTGCAGAACTTTGTACCCTGCAGTGATCTCATCTTCTCGCATTCTCTCAGATTCTGCATTTCACCAGTTCTCCCAGTTTGCAGTTCTCATACGACAGTGGTGTGTGCTTAAAACTATTTTTTTTAAACCAATCAAGATAATGATGATGATCAAGGTGCCTCACCACTGCATAGGAAAAGTCTTTGGCAGCAACATGGTTAAGCTTAACTATTTGAACAAATTTCACAGAAGATGAACATTGTTCAGGGGTTTTCTTGGCTCAAACTCTGGTTTAACTCAATAATTCTTCTACTTTGCAGTGATTAATGGCCCCCTAGTGCAGGGGCAGGACTGGGCAATCCAGGTGCAACTGTAATTGTTACACTGAACAGAAACATTTCCTTTAGACAAACGTTCCCAGAGGGGTTATAAATAGGAAATGGACATTACCATGAAAAGTAAGCCTCCAAGTGTCTACATCTAGTGCAGCCCACTTGGACATTAAACTATGAAGACTTATACTCCCCCCCACTTTCCTGTTACAAACTGACAAAATAAGTACATCAATGTTCTCAGTCATTACTTTTCTTCGGTGGCACTTTGTTTTCTTGTGACAGTGAAAAGGGTACTGTGGAGACGAGACAGCCCCATTGCAGTTTATCAATGAAAATCTAATATCGCCCATAAGCAGAGAAGTGGAAATCAATACTTCATTACCAAATTGTTAGTGAGGATGAAGAGAAATGGCTGGGGTGATTTTTTTTTTTTTTTTTTTTTGGCAGTCTTCTTGGAGCCAGGGTGTCAGGAGGAGTTCAATGAGTTCAATGTCAGAAGCAGGATGGTGCAGCGAAGAAGGGTTCAGTGTGAGGGGATCCAGGCTGGAAAGTGGAAACTAAGGCATTCGTCCTGTAATGGGAATCAGAACAACAGAAAGATGCATTATTTTCTGAGGTGTAGCCCAGGTGATTTTTCCCCGGAGTGATCACCTTGCCCACCTCCACTACTTTATTTGTCCGAATGTTCTGAGTAAAGTCATAGTTATATAACAAGACCGTGGAACATGAAAAGGAGGAGTCAACGTCGAGCAAAAACTATTTAAATACCGTATGTTCTCACTCATAAGTGGGAGCTAAACACTGAGCACACACGGATGTAAACACGGGAACAAGAGACACTAGGGACTACTGGGGCGGGGGAGGGAGGAAAGAGGAAATGGGTTGAAAAACTACCTATCAGGTACTATGCTCACTGTCTGGGTGATGAGATCCATACCCCACAGCTCAGTATCACGCAATATTCCCAGGCAACAAACTGCATATGTACCCTCTGTATCTAAAATGAAAGTTGCACTTTTCTTTTTCTTTTCCTTTTGAGATAGAGTCTCACTCTGTCACTACACTTGTGCAGTGGCATCATCACGGCTCACTGCAGCCTCGACCTCCCAGGCTCAAGTGATCCTCCTACCTCAACCTCCTGAGTGGCTGGAACCACAGGCACACTCCATCATGACTGAGTAGGTTTAGTTTTTATTTTGTAGAGCCTGTGTTGCCCAGGCTGGTCTCAGATTCCTGGACTCAAGCAGTCCTCCCACCTTAGCCTCTCAAGGTGCTGAGATTACAGGCATGAGCCACCTAGACTGGCCAAAATGTTGCAACTTTAAATTAAGAAAAAAAATAATATTTTAACTATAATATGTGGAAGGAATATTTGAACACCCATGTTCATAGCAACATTATTCACAATAGCCAAAACTCAGAAACAACCCAAGTGTCCAGCGGATGGGTGGATAAGCAAATGTGATACGTACGTATATGCAATGGAATATTAGCCCTAGGAGTGGAAGAAATTCTGACACATTCTACAACATGGGTGAATCCTGAGAACATTATGCTAAGTGAAAATAAGCCAGTCACAAAAAGGAAAATACTATATGGTTATAACTATATAACGTATCTGGTGGTAGTCAAACTCATAGAAACAGAAAGAGGAATGGTGGTTGCCAGGGGCTGGGGATGAGATGGGAAAAGAAATAAGAATTCTTGTTCACTCTGAACACAGTTTCAGTTTCATCTTTTGTAAGATGAAAAATTCTGTAGATGGATATTGTTATGTTTGCACAACAATCCGAATGTACTTAAAGCCACTCAACTGTACACTTAATAGTGAAAATGATAAATTTTACGTTATGTGTAGTTTACTGCAATTAGAAATAAAAATACATAATGTATGATTTTTTTCACTATAAAGCTTTTTGGGAAAAAAAGAAAACCATTAACCTATGGTCATACCAGGCTTAAAGCTCTCATTCACATTCTGCTGTATTTCCTTCTAGTCTTTTCTTTTCCCATGCTTTTTTTTGAGTCAGCGCTTCGCTCTGTCACCCAAGCTGGAGTGCAGTGGCACGATCTTGGTTCACTACAACCTCTGCCTCTTGGGTTCAAGTAATTCTGCTTCAGCCTCCCAAGTAGCTGGGATTACAGACATGCATCACCATGCTCAGCTAATTTTTGTATTTTTAGTAGAGACAGGGTTTCACCATGTTGGCCAGGCTAGTGTTGAACTCCTGACCTCAAGTGATCCGCCTGCCTCAGCCTCCCAAAGTGCTGGGATTACAGGTGTGAGCCACTGTGTCTGGCCGTCCCATGCATTTCGTTAGGTTTACATAGTTATATATGCTGACTGTATGACGCACCTGTCTGGAGGTAGGTTTTCACTGGAAAGCACCAGTATAAATAGCTATAGAAGTTCTATCACATACATTATAATAGTTTACGATACTATGATAATGTAATATTGGGCATTTAATGTTTGCAATTTTTATGCAACAATACACAACACTATGATGAACATCTTTGTGTTTCAGGCTTTTCTGTGTGCTGGAATATTTTCATAGGCTTAAATTCTTAAGTGTAGAATTCCTGTCAAAAGATAGGAACATTTTTGTGGTAGAGAAGTGCTACTCAGTAACAGGGTGATTTTTCTTTCCAAGAATTTTGCTCTGGATTACTGTGTGGAAAGCATGCAATTTCCTTCAGCCCAGTCTGAGTGAAGTTTCTTGTTTACATCTTGTTATTTAGTGGCAGTGTTCATTTTAGTGAGAAAAAACATTAAACCTAAATATAATTAGTCTTTTCAGAAAAGGAAAGCTTCCAAAATTCTAGTGGAAGGATAAAGACAAATTGAAAATCAGATGACATTTGATATGTGTAGAGAAATTATGCACAAGATAATCATAACAGACATTTCAAACTATTTCTTGGTAAGGAATAGTATGATTGGAATGCTAGCAACCAGTTATGTATCTACCAAATTCCAGTCACTTTATACACATTACTGTTAACTCTTGAAACAAATTCATTTTAAAAATGGGAGATAAAGGCTGAGCATGGTGGTGCACACCTGTAATCCCAGCACCTTGGGAGGCAAAGGCGGGTGGATCACATGAGGTTATGAGATCAAGACCAGCCTGGTAAACATGGCGAAACTTTGTCGCTACTAAAAATACAAAAATTAGCCGGGCATGGAGGTGCACTTCTATAATTCCAGCTACTTGGGAGGTTGAGGCATGAGAATCGCTTGAACCTGGGAGGCGGAGGTTATAGTGATCTGAGGTTGCACCACTGCACTCCAGCTCGGGCAACAGAGCGAGACTCTGTGTCAACAACAACAACAACAACAAAAAAAAGAGAGATAAAAGTAAGTGACTTGTCCTAGTGTTCACAGCTAATAAAAAGCAGAGGATGGCTTTAAATTTAGTCCTTCCTACTCTGAAGCTTCCAAGCTCATGACAGGTACCACCCTACCTAGATTACAGGTGAACGCCTTGATCACCATCAGTGGAGAGAACCATTTCCCTCTGATGTACACTCAAGAGAAAAAGGGCCCCCGGCAATCTTTGGTTGCACCACTGCACTCCAGCTCGGGCAACAGAGCGAGACTCTGTGTCAACAACAACAAAAAAAAAAAAAGAGAGAGAGATAAAAGTAAGTGACTTGTCCTAGTGTTCACAGCTAATAAAAAGGAGAGGATGGCTTTAAATTTAGTCCTTCCTACTCTGAAGCTTCCAAGCTCATGACAGGTACCACCCTACCTAGATTACAGGTGAACGCCTTGATCACCATCAGTGGAGAGAACCATTTCCCTCTGATGTACACTCAAGAGAAAAAGGGCCCCCGGCAATCTTTGGTTGCACCACTGCACTCCAGCTCGGGCAACAGAGCGAGACTCTGTGTCAACAACAACAAAAAAAAAAAAAAAAAAGAGAGAGAGATAAAAGTAAGTGACTTGTCCTAGTGTTCACAGCTAATAAAAAGGAGAGGATGGCTTTAAATTTAGTCCTTCCTACTCTGAAGCTTCCAAGCTCATGACAGGTACCACCCTACCTAGATTACAGGTGAACGCCTTGATCACCATCAGTGGAGAGAACCATTTCCCTCTGATGTACACTCAAGAGAAAAAGGGCCCCCGGCAATCTTTGTTTTGAATTGGTTAAGATCCTCTGGCAGGTCTAGAAACTTAACGGAGGATGAGCATGTGGTTGGAAGAAGAGAGATGGGTCCAAGAAAAAGTGGAGGCCAGAAATTGGTGGACTTTTGGAAACTGCAATGGCATTACACTGTGAAACAAGAGTGAAGTCCTGGCTGGAGGACTGTTTCACACTGGGCCTACTGGAGGCTGTCATTTTCTCCTCTTTGACCATGATATCAATGTGACACCAATTTTCATGGAACTTTGTTTTATTATCACTTCCTTGAAGTGGCTCCAGATTAGATCAACGCCCAGACTTTTCTAACTGGGTTTCTTTTAGGGCAAAGTTTGTCCTGAGAAGGAAAGCAAGGAGAAAGAAAACAATGATTTTATTATAGTTCCTGTCTTGGAAATTCACAACACACATTAACATATTAAAGACTCTGAGAAGTCCTGCAATTAAAACCAAACCAAACATAGTGTGTCTTTACTTAACCCAGTACTTGCCAGGTTTATTTGATAACTCTTTTCTTCCCTATTTAAGATTCACAAATATACCTGAGTGTTATTTGCTGAAAAATACCTTCATGACAGATTCTTTTTGTTTTTCAATTTTTTAATTAAAAATCTGTTTTGTTTTGTTTTGGGGTTGGGGAGGTGGGGGACAGGGTTTTGTTCTATCACCCAGTCTAGTGTGCAGTGGTACAATCACAGCTCACTACAGCCTCGATCTCCTGGGCTCACTCCATCTTCCCACGTCAGCCTCCTGAGTAGCTGGGACTACAGGTACACCACCATGCCCAGCTAAGTTTTGTATTTTGTAGAGCCTCCTGGGCTCAGGTGATCCTCCCACCTCAGCCTCCTGAAAAGCTGGAACCACAGGTGTGCACCAGCACACCCGGTTAATTCTTTTGTATTTTTTGTAGAGACAGGGTTTCGCCACGTTGCCCAGGCTGGTCTTGAACTCCTGGGTTCAAGCCATTCTCCCAGCCTTGGCCTCCCAAAGTGCTGGGATTATAGGCATGAGCCACCATGTCCAGCCCTATTTTTAATTTTTGTGGGTACATAGTAGGTGTATATAGTTATGGTGGACATGAGATGTTTTGATACAGGAATGCAATGTGAAATAAGCACACATGATAGATTCCTGTGCGAAAACCAAGGAAGTTTTCTAGTTCTCGAGACCTCAGCCCTGATTTTGTTATTGACTTTCTGTGATTCTTGACTCAGGTTATCTGGCTTTTTTGGATCTCAGCATGAAAGGATCCTGTTGCGGTGAAATGTGACATTGCTTCACCTCATGTCAACTTCACAATGCTGCAGTGCAGGAGATCATAATTTCTACACTTTCAAACTAGGAAACAGAGGGTTAAGAGATGTAAAGATGTTGGGCCTGTGGTCATTCTTGTCTCTTTAGCCACTGCTTATATACTTGTATATAAGAAGTAATACTTTGGTCATGTTTATTGTAATACTTTGGTAATGTTTTTGAGCACTAAACATTGACATTATTAGTGATTTAGAGGCGTTTTTCCAAGAATATCTGAGTACAGTTACTTTTTTTTTTTTGAGACGGAGTTTCGCTCTGTCACCCAGGCTGCAGTGTAACGGTGCCATATCTTGGCTCACTGCAACTTCCGCCCCCGGGTTCAAGCAATTCTCCTGTAGTTGGGATTATAGGCATGCGCCACCATGCCTAGCTAATTTTGTATATTTAGTAGAGATGAAGGTTTCTCCATGGTGGTCAGGCTGGTCTCGAACTCCCGACCTCAGATGATCCACCTGCCTTGGCCTCCGAAAGTGCTGGGATTACAGGCGTGAGCCACTGCAGCCGGCCATTGCCTGAGTATAGTTACTTTTAAATTTCAGATACCAATGTCTTTTATGAAACTTATCTATGGGGGTATTTCTATTGGAGAAGTCTTCTGGATCCCAGCATGACTGATGGAAGTGGTGGGCTTTTGGAAAGGTCAGTGTTCCTATACCTGAAGAAGGGTAAAGAGATGATCCGAATCTTGGACCACTTTGGGACAACACATTATTATTTTAAAAATATATATATATTTTCTTTTTCTATTTTTTTGAGACAGGGTCTCACTCTGTTGCCCAGCCTTGAGTATGGTGGCATGATCTTGGCTCACTGCAACCTCTGCCTCCTGGGCTCAGGTAATCCTCACACCTCAGCCTCCTGAAAAGCTGGGACCACACCCGGCTAATTTTTTCTGTATTTTTTGTAGAGACGGGGTTTCGCCATGTTGCCCAGGCTGGTCTTGAACTCCTGAACTCAAGAAATCCTCTTGCCTTGACCTCCCAAAGTGTTGGGATTACAGACGTAAGCC
>NW_012114666.1:5563327-5567825 GCF_000951035.1 Colobus angolensis palliatus
AGGATGGTCTCGATCTCCTGACCTCGTGATCCGCCCGTCTCGGCCTCCCAAAGTGCTGGGATTACAGGCTTGAGCCACCGCGCCCGGCCGCCAAATTATCTCTTATATTAAAAGAAAAGTAAAAACCTGGTTTCTCTCTGTGTCCAAAGAGGAGATCCTGGCAGATAATTAAAACTGAAAAATGAAGGGAAGGGGAATAAGAGAGCTGTTGTTATTATTTCCTGTTGTTCAGAATGAATTGCATGGAACAGATTGAGAAAAAAAAGGAAGTGGATACTGTTAGTTGCTTCTCAAATGGTAGTTGAGGCTGGGCTTTGCTGCTGCATTTTTTTTTTTTTTTCTAATATATTGAGCTACTACTATAAAAATGAAATGGAAATAAATAAAAAATTTAATTACATATCTAAAAAGTTCTTGGCAGTGTTCATTAAGTAGTTGGTGAGGGAGAGCCAGGCAAAGAGATGTAATTATTTTTGTATTAATTACAGAGTCACCAACAGATGCGTAGAATGACATATGTTTTAATTTGGCCATGCCAGCCTTTCTCATGCCCTGGCACAGCATTTTGGTTGGCTCCTGCTCTTCTTGCTGTTGCTCCATCCTGCCGACCCCCCTCTCTCTTCACTCTCTGCTGTTGTTCTTATGCAACACTCTCATTTTTAGGGCATGTCTTGTGGTTGCTAAAAGGGGGCACTGCTGGCATTTCGTGGTTAGGGGCTGGGAACGTGAGGCACTTTGCAATGTGTGAGACAGTTTCACACAAGGTGGTGGTGTCCCTCATCCTGCACTCATTTTTTATTTTTTTCATTTTTTTTTTTTTTTTAGAAGGTAAGGTCTTGCTCTGTCATTCAGGCTGGAGTACAGTGGCACATAGTTCACTGCAGCCTTGATCTCCTGGGCTCAAGTGAACCTCCTGATTCAGCCACCTGAGTAGCTGGTACTACAAACACATGCCACCACACTAGGTTAACTTTAAAATTTTTTTTGTAGAGATGGAGTCTCTACAAAAGGACCTGGGTTGGCTGGGCAGGGTGGCTCACGCTTGTAATCCCAGCACTTTTGGGAGGCTGAGGCAGGTGGATCACCTGAGGTCAGGAGTTCAAGACCAACCTGGCCAACATGGAGAAACCCCATCTCTACTAAAAATACAAAAATTAGCCAGTCTTGGTGGCAGGCGCCTGTAATCCCAGCTACTCAGGAGGCTGAGGCAGGAGAATCATTTGAACCCAGCAGGTGGAGGTTGCAGTGAGCCTGGGCAACAAGAGTGAAACTCTGTCTCAAAAACAAAACAAAACAAAACAAAACAAAAACCAAACCTGGGTTACGTTGCCCATGCTGGTCTTCAACTCCTGGGCTCAAGTGATCCTCCCGCCTCGTCCTCCCGAAGTGCTGGGATTATAGGTGTGAGCCATTGCTCTTAGTCTGTACCATTTTTGAAAATATCTCTGCAAGCCAGTTTTTCTCTGACTTGGCACTGTTAATATTTTCAGCTAGATACATAATTCCTTCTGGTGGGAGCTGCCTGTCTGTGCATTGTAGATATCCAGCCACATCCCTGGCCTCTACCCACTACATGCCAGCAGCATCTGCTTTACTCCTGAGTTGTGACAATTGAACTTGTGTCTAGACATTGTCAAATGCCCATTGCGGGTAGAGGACAAAATTGTCTTTGGTTCAAAACCTTTTTATAATTATCTGAGGCTAGAACTTAACTCCGTTTTACATATAAACACAAAGTCTTTTCTGCACAGTTAAACACACACTGTAATTTCCAGAAATAAAGCTTATCTGACAAAGAGAACCTGTACTTTGCTTTATTTGGAATGTAATGAGAGTTATTTGCCATTTTAGAAAATCAAGTCACCTTGTATTACTGTTCATGATCCTCAGGACGCCCATTCAATGCCTCCATATTGCTCTGCATTTACCACTGACATGTTCACGGTGAGTCTACCTGTGGCATACATCTGCCTGCCTCATTACATCTTCTAGGATGTTGTTACTCTGAGGGTGGTCCACATAACAGCAGTATTGGGATCACCTAGAGATCGTCAGAAATGCAGAATACAGGGCCCACCCCAAGCTGCTGATTTGGAATCTGCATTTTAATAGGATGTTCGGGTGATTTTTGTACATGCTCGAGTTTGAGAAGCTCTGTCCTGGTTCTGGTGCATTTTTGTGCCTCAATTTTCTCCCTTCTCTCTTTTTTTTTTTTTTTTTAATTGAGGCAGAGTCTCACCCTGTTGCCCAGGCTGGAGTGCAGTGGCATGATCTTGGCTCACTGCAACCTCCGCCTCCCGGGTTCAAGTGATTCTCCTGCCTCAGCCTACTGAGCAGCTGGAATTACAGGCACGCACCACCACGCCTGGCTATTTTTTGTGATTTCAGTAGAGATGGGGTTTCACCATGTTGGCCAGCTGGTCTCGAACTCCTGATCGGACGTGATCCACCCGCCTGGGCCTCCCAAAGTGCTGGGATTACAGGTGTGAGTCACCGTGCCAGGCCCCTTTCTTTTTTATTAGACAATTTCTTTTTGCAGTTTGTGTGTAGGCTGGCCACCTGATCTAGAAATTTTATTTCAGGATAGTAAAAGGAAGTTATAAAATGCTTGTTCTAAAATGTCAACAGTGAGTCTGCAAAGGCGGAGAACCTCTGTTCCCCATGAGCTCTTTCTAAGCAGCATCTTCCAGTTCTGAAACTTGAAATATCGTCTGCGTGCTGATGACTGTGAGTTCCAGATCTGAACACCCAACTGGCTTCTTGGCAACTCTCTGTGAAGATCTCACAACTACTTCAATAAAACCTTTCCCGAAACAGGGTGCTCGCACTCCCCCATCCCTATTCTGTTCCCCTCCGTGTTCCTCTTCACAGGAAATGGAACCTCATATAACTCAATTTTTCCAGCCAGAAAGTTGGGTCATCTTTGACTGTGCCCTCACTCCTCCCTCGCATCCAGTGGCTCACCCCGACCCTAGTCATAAAATCCCTCCAAACTGTATTTCCACGGCCACCTGCAATGGTGCACACAATTCAGGTCTGCGCCTATCTGCCCTGGATGGCTGTGGTACTCGCTCACTGCGCTGCTTTAGTCCACTTGGTGTCCTTCTGATAACTTTCCATATAGCAAACAAAGTGAGCTTATAAAATCTTAAATTAAGTTGAAGGGGTCACTTCAAATTCCAGCTTAGAATCCAGCAATGGCCTGGCCAGGTGTGATGGCTCTCACCTGTAATCTCAGCACATTGGGAGGCTGAGGTGGGCGGATCACCTGAGGTGGGGAGTTTGAGACCAGCCTGACCAACATGGAGAAACCCCGTCTCTACTAAAAATACAAAATTAGTGGAGTGTGGTGGCCCATGCCTGTAATACCATCTTCTCGGGAGGCTGAGGCAGGAGAATTGCTTGAACCGGGAGACGGAGGTTGTAGTGAGCCAAGATCGTGCCATTGTACTCCAGCCTGGGCAACAAGAGCGAAACTCCGTCTCAAAAAGAAAAAATAAATAAATAAATAAAAGTGTCTATGGCACTTGTAAAAAAGATAAACCTGTTTTAATGTCCTACTTCATCTGGCCTTGCCATCTCTCTGCCTTCACCTGGGTCCCTCTGCCACTTGATGCTATATTCCGAGAACACTGGCCTCAGGGTTTTTGCAGGTGCTGCTCCCTCTGCCTAGCATGCTCTTCTTCCCACTCTTTGTTTGGCCAGCACCTTTTCATCCTTGAAGTCTCAGTTCAAATGGTGCTTTCTCAAAGAAGTCTTCTCTTACCCATAGGACTTGACTACATTCTTTTGTTATCGTCTTGCATGAAACTTTTATGGTGTCCTTATAAGACTTATTGCAGCTTATAAGCACATCATCACATATATAAGTTTTAGTTTAGTGCCTGCCTGTGTAAACTCCAGGAAGGTGAGAGTTTGATCACAGCACAGTCCCAAGCATAAAACCCAGTGTCTGTCACAGAGTGGGTACTTGATAAATACTTGCTGAATGAATGAAGTTCTAAAGACACTAATTTGAAGCCTATCTTTTCTAACATGGAAACCACTAAGGGTTTTAAAGTATTATCACAAAACAATACAAAACAAAAAAAAAAAATAGATGTACCTAGAATCCTACTTCTCTAATTCTATGAAAGAAACAAGTTACAGCGTGGAAAGAGAAGAGACTGGAAAAATAGCCCAAGGAAACATAAGCGGGCTCCAGAAGCTTTGCCATCTATGTGGTGCTTTCAAGTTCAAAGAATAATTTCGTCTGTCATTTTGAAGCAATTTACATTTTTTTCAAAGACCATTCATATACGTTCTCTTTTGAAATATATTGGATCAATATTAGTACCCCAAAGATAAAGAAGTTGAAGCAGAGGGAGTTTAAATAACTTGCTCTCAGGGTGATTCAATGATAGGTCACGGCCGGGCGCGGTGGCTCAAGCCTGTAATCCCAGCACTTTGGGAGGCCGAGACGGGCGGATCACGAGGTCAGGAGATCGAGACCATCCTG
>NW_012114666.1:5568420-5605708 GCF_000951035.1 Colobus angolensis palliatus
CCTCGCCCGGCTAGTTTTTTGTATTTTTTTTAGTAGAGATGGGGTTTCACCGTGTTAACCAGGATGGTGTCGATCTCCTGACCTTGTGATCCGCCTATCTCGGCCTCCCAAAGTGCTGGGATTACAGGCTTGAGCCACCGCGCCTGGCCAAAAAAAAGTATATTTAGTGTTTTATTTTATTCTATTTTATTTTTGAGATGGAGTTTTGCTCTATCATCCAGGCTGGAATGCAGTGGCACGATCTCCGCTCACTGCAACCTCCGCCTCCCGGGTTCAAGTGATTCTCCTGTCTTAGCCTCCTGAGTAGCTGGGATTACAGGTGGCTGCCACCACGCCTGACTAATTTTTGTATTTGTAGGAGGTGGGTTTCATTATTTTGGCCAGGCTGATTCTTGAACTCCTGGCCTCAAGTGATCTGTCCACCCCGGCCTCCCAAAGTGCTGGGATTACAGGCATGAGCCACTGCGCCCGGCCAAGTGTTATTATTTTAAAAAGACTGTGACAAGGAAGCAGAGGAACAGTGGAGATACATGAAGTTTAGTGGCGTAATCCTGAGAGAAACCTGTAGTTAATATTTTTCAAATGGAATTACAATTTGGAAATCCAAATTGGCTTATCTACATTGCTGAATTTCATTATTAGCGTTTCATTTAATTTTTCCTAAGAGAAATCTCTGTGTGAGGAAACCCTTCAACTTCAGTGGACAAATTTCAATTCTTGGAGTGAATAAAATACAGGTAATTGCTTAAATATATTGAATCCTTTTGATATGCCAGACACAGCTTCAGGTGGGTAGGTGGATACTATTTTAAAACGTTTTCTGATGTGTTGCTTTTCCTTAATTCCTTTCTTCCATGTAGTTTTCCCAGCATTGACAACAGAGACTGAGACTGAGACTAATTGCTCTTGGAAAAGGAGGTCACAAAATAAACCAGATAGAACAAAGTGGCTGAGTTTACAAATGGCAAGAGGGACTCTTTTTTTCTTCTTCTATCAAACCTCAGAAAGGTTGAGTTAATGAAAACATTTAACAGTTATATATCAGTAACATCTGGGTTATGCCTGCCTGCCTGCCTGCCTCCCTCCCTCCTTCCCTCCCTCCCTCCCTCCTATCTCTCTCCCCTCCCTCCTACCTCCCTCCCTCCCTTCCTTCCTTCCTTCTTTCCTTCCATCTTTCCTTCCCTCCTTCTTTCTTTTTTTGATAGAGTCTCACTCTATCACTCAGGCTGGAGTGCAGTGGCGTGATCTCGGCTCACTGCAACACACACCTCCCGGGTTCAAGCGATTCTCATGCCTCAGCCTCCCAAGTAGCTGGGACTACAGGCATGCACCACCACGCCCAGCTAATTTATGTAATTTTAGTAGAGATGGGGTTTCACCATGTTGGCCACGCTGGTCTTGAACTTCTGACCTCAAGTGATCCACTCACCCCAGCCTCCCAAAGTGTTGGGACTGCAGGCGTGAGCCACTGCATCCGGCCGTGATTGTCCATTTTGATCACCACATATGCATTATTTCTGTTAATTATTAAAACAATCCAACAAGGTATCCAATATTACAGAGAAAAAAACCTCTGTAGGTTTAGAGACTTGAAGTCACCTATCTGAATAATTATAAATGAAACTGAATATTATAACATTCAATTAAAATATATACGTGTGTGTGTGTGTGTATATATATATATATATATATATAATATAATATTGATTTCAGAGCCTTTAGTTTTAACTGCCAAGCTAACTGTTCCTGACGTTGAGTTGGATCTATACTGATGAGACCATTCATTCCTTGTCAAAGGGGTACTTCATCAGACCCTTGAAGAATAAGGGGACAATACACTTATTGATCATGACAGTCGGCTTGGGACATTTAAATACAGATAGCATTCAGGTCATAATTGACACCCTGGAAAATCCCAGCTTCTGAACTTCCTCTTTTAAAGTACAATCTGCAATAAATCAGCCATGTGTCTCAAATGCGTGGTGTATGTTTCATGACACAAATCAGACAACCCACTGCCTTCAGTTTTCAAGTTGGAGGAGAGTTATTTTTATGTTTTTTTTTTTTTTCATAATTGATGCCAGAGAAAACATCTAAACTGACCTCTACCTTATATCATCAACTTTGCATGTCTAATGGAGTGGGCAAGTTGGGAATGATTTTTACGGCAAGTCCCCTTTTGGCCTACTTTATGGGCATGCCCTGAAATGGTTTAAGATCTCTTCACCAGGGTGTGCAAAATAGCTGTTGAATGCAACCAGCAGAAACAGGGCGACATCTTGGAGAACAGCAACAACAAAAATGTCAGGCAAGAAGACGTGGGGCCTCCCAGGAGTGGAGGTTTCATTTGTGTCCTTAATTGTGTGTCAGCTTAGAATATTTCAATGGCAGCAGAAATTCTTTTCCATAAAGCACGCTCTTCAACTGCAGGCTACCCAAGTAGTTGAGAAACAGAAATGAAAGAAATGGCATGAGAGTTTGCCCTATGAAAATCTCTTGACAACTAATGATGGGATTATGGAGTCTTAACTGCTGAACAGTTATCCCTAATTATAATCAAAGGTATGTCAATCTAAATAAAAATGATCAGACAGGCATTCTCTGCTATCTACCCCACCCCCCTCCACTAGCTTTTTAACATGAATCTCTTCTCAGTATGATGCTTTGACAAAACTTGGATTGAATAATTATAAAAAAGAGATGGAGCCCAGTGTTAAGTAAGACATTTTTGCAGGAAGGAGTGATGTTTTCTTTTTTCTTTTACAGAAAGAATGGTTTCTTTTAGTTTTAAATATTTGGTTCTATCATGGGAACCTCCTATTGTCTCTGTTGCATTTGACTATGTCACAAAAGTTATGCCATAAATCTCTTCCAGACATGACGTATTATGGAAGATGTTGCTCGCTTTTAAAGCCTGGCATACATATCCTCATGGAAAGGTGATTCTTGGGATGGATCATGTTTGCATTCTTGCTTTCACTACCAGGGAGCTCAGAGTCAAATTGGTGGCCCAACTTCAGTAATTGTGTAGCCTCCTAAGGCTGCAGTCTATACCTGTAAACTTCTTCTCATATTCTCTTTGTATTTTCCTTTGGTATATGTGTTAATAGTTTGGCTCTGCCATTTACTAGCTGTGTGATATTGGGGGACATAACTTACCTCTTCTGAATCTCAGTTTCCACATCAGCAAAATCAGGATAATAATATTATAGTACTTTTCACAAATGTTGCCTGGCGTTTAATAAGTGCTTAATGAAATGTAGATTTCTTTAATGATTTCTATTTCTTTTATACTTTTGCTGCATTGCACACAGTACAGTATCTTAAAACTGCTGTGGAATGAGATGTAGAATAAATTAAAAATACATGTATAAAATTCTGCTTATGTGTTAGAAATAAGTAGTCATCAGGTCTTGGAAAATAGACCACTCTTTCCTTCTGGAAATTTAAAAAATGAAGTCGAAAACTCTTTCGTTGCTGCATTAAGCAAATGTTGAAAAGAAATCAGTTGTCAATTCAGATGGGAAGCTAAGAAAAGTTTTCCCTTTTTATAAAAAAGGAGAAAATAGCATTTGAAAACATTTGATGTGGATATTAAGAAGAAAGCAGAAAACAGTCATAATATCTACCATTTTATTAAGTGCTTATTAGAAGCTCTGCCTTCCTCAGTTTTACCTGACAGTAGATTTCATTGTCTCTATTTGCTGATGAGAAGAAAGAGGCTTGGATTGGCTAAGAAATGTAATCAAGATCAGACAGTTAGCAAGTGGGAGAGCCAGCCTTTGGGCTTAGGTCTGCCTGGCTTCAAAGCCTGTTCTCTAACCAGTATTTACTACTGTCAATGAAACTAACTAGAATCTTCCAAAGGCACATTGTTCAGTAAAGCTATATAATGCAAAATGATAAGGATTGAAAAACTACCCAGCTGTTGTCATCCTTTCAAAAGATAGATTAAAAGGGTGGCAAAGATCAGGACAACATCCTGACAGTGGAGAGAGAAAATGTCCCTGGTGGCTTCAGTGTTAATTATAATTTCATGTTGAGCAATTATACTTAACACTTGACAATTGTCATATATGGTTGCTTTTGGGGTATGGCCATAGAAGAGAGAAAGGAGGCAATTTTCCTGTACCCATTTTTATTGAGCCACATACATATACTCCAAAAGAGCACTTAAATTGTTTGAAAGAGGTCTACATGCTGGCAAACACCACCATAAACAAACTGGACAGCTTAAAGTCCAAACCGCCAACAACATGATTCACAGTGAACCCATCTTCTCTAAGTGGAGTGCAGAGCCAAATGTTATTTATTGCAGCTAACTTACAACCCAACGAGATGCACTGCATGGACAGAGCTAGGGGACTTTACTGCTGCCTAAAATGTGAGTTGCTGGCATTTAGTAAGAACAGTATGCCCTCCAAGTATGGAAATAAACAAGGTAGACTTGCTTTTTTTTTTTCTTTTATTTTTTCTTTCTTTTTTCTTTTTTTTTCGAGACAGAGTCTTGCTCTGTCACCCAGTCTGGAGTGCAATGGCACGATCTCGGCTCACTGCAACCTCTGCCTCCCGGCTTCAAGTGATTCTCCTGCCTCAGCCTCCCGAGTAACTGGGATTACAGGTATGCGCCACCATGCCTGGCTAATTTATGTATTTTTAATAGAGACGGGGTTTCACCATCTTGGGCAAGCTAGTCTTGAACTCCTGACCCTCATGATTTACCCGCCTTGGGCCTCCCAAAGTGCTGGGATTACAGTCTTTTTTTTTTTTTTTTAACCCTGTGATTATATGTCTAAGCTCATGGTAACAATGTTTGTGGTTGTGTCTACACTGGAAAAGAGGGTTGGTGGATTGGAACACACACTTAAATAATCCAGCCAAACCCGGCTGGGCGCGGTGGCTCACGCCTGTAATCCTAGCACTTTGGGAGGCCGAGGCAGGCGGATTATGAGGTCAGGAGATCGAGACCACCCTGGCTAACACAGTGAACTACTCTACTAAAAACACAAAAAATTAGCTGGGCGTGGTGGTGGGTGCCTATAGTCCCAGCTACTCAGGAGGCTGAGGCAGGAGAATGGCATGAACCCGGGAGGCGGAGCTTGCAGTGAGCCGAAATCGTGCCACTGATAGAGCGAGACTCCGTCTCAAAAAAAAATAATAACACAAGAAAATTCAACCAAACCCTCCTCTTTTCTAAGAAGAGTTTGCATTCATTTTAATGGTAGTTTTCATTTCCTGGGTTTCCATCTTTTGCCTGAAGCTTGACTGCTATTGTTTTATTTAATTGTTATAATAGTCCCCTAAAGATAGCTCTTATAAACTCCTTTTCCTTTTTTAGAGATCAGAAAACTGAGGGTCAGAGATCTAAGTACCAGGACCAAAGGCACATGCCTGGGAAGTAGCAGAGCTGGGATTTGAACTCAGGTTTCTGTCACCAATGTACCCTGCTGCTTCATAGAAATAACTATTTCCGGCTGGGCGTGGTGGCTCACACCTACAGTTCTACCAATTTGGAAGGCTAAGGCAGGTGACTCAATTGAGGTCAGGAGTCCAAGACCAGCCTGACCAACATGGTGAAACCTCGTCTTTTCTAAAAATACAAAAATTAGTTGGGTGTGGTGGTGGGCACCTGTAGTCCTAGCTTCTCAGGAGGCTGAGACAGGAGAATCGCTTGAACCCAGGAGGCAGAGTTTGCAGTGAGCCGAGATCGCGCCATTGTACTCCAGCCTCCAGTGACAGAGTGAGACTCCATCTCATACACACACAAAAGTATAACTATTTCCCTTTACCAATTTGATTATTATCAATAATTACCAATCTTTACAAACAAGTGGCAAAATATGAGTTATTACTTTCTCCTTATGGATGAAGTTTTGGGAGGTTAAATTGTCCCCTCCATTCACACACCCATTTCCCAGTGAAGCTGGAATGAAATCAAGATTTGTCTGGAGCCCAACCCTGACCTCACTGGGCTCCCTCAGCCTTTCCTGAAGTTCGTTATGGGGAACCCAATTGCCCAGGATGCTCTAAGAAAAAACGATGCTTTTAAAAGTTCAAGTATCTATGTTTTAAGCAAAAGCACCCCAAATATGTCTACCTCTAAGCTGAGCGTGGTGGATCATGCCCGTAATCCCAGTGACTTGGGAGGCTGAGGCAGGAGGATCATTTGAGCCCAGGAGTTTGAGGCTGCAGTGAGCAGTAACCACACCGTTACTCTCCGGACTGGGCCACAGAGTGAGACTCTGTCTTTTAGAAAGAAAAATACTGACTGGGCTTGGTGGCTGACACCTGTAATCCCAGCACTTTGGGAAGCAGAGGCAGGAGGACTCTTGAGCCCAGGAATTTGACATCAGCCTGGGCAACATAGCAAGACCCTGTCTCTACAAAAAGTAAAGAGTAAAACAGTTAGCTGGACCTGGTGGTGTGTACCTATAGTTCCAGTTACTTGGGAGGCTGAGGTAGGAGAATCACTTGAGCTGGGAGGTGGAGGCTGCAGTGAGCCGTGGTTGTACCACTGCACTCCAGCCTGGGCAGTGAGAGAGAATTTGTCTCTTAGAAAAAAAAAAATCCAAGCTCCTTCCCTCCTCACAGCCTTTGCTCCTGTTCTACCCTGCCAGAAGGGCCCTTCTCACAACTCCACCTGGACGGTTCCTACTCCACATTCACCCCATGGCTTAAAGACCTCATCTTCAGAAAGATCTTTTCTTCTCCTGGGATGCAGATGAAGTCCCCAGATTTCCTCTCTCTTAGATCCCTCTTGTCGTCGTGAATAATATATTGGTCTAGGCGAGCACTGTTTGACACGTCTCCCCACTAGCATTCAGGTTCTAGGAGAGCAGAGGTGGGACTGTTTGTGCAACAGTTTCCAGAGTTGTCACCATGGTGCCTGGTCCATGGGTGTCACTTGGTAAAGACAGGTGAACTTTTCTGATGACTTGGCCCATTGCTCTACCTTGATAGAATCATCAGAATGAAAGTAAAGGGGCTTCAGGCATCCTTTCACCCCTACCATCTTGCAGGTGGTGACATGGAGGCTCAGGCTTACACACTGGATGGCAATGATGACGATAATAACGGGAAACACCTGCTATTCATCACCTTGGTCCATTGTTGACCGGGACCCTGTGTTTTACCAATTATGTCTCATTTAATCCTCAAGACAGAGGAGGAAACCAAGGCTCAGAGATGTTAAGCAACTTGACCAAGTTCACCCCTAATAAGTGACTCAGAGATGCCCGGCTGAGGCTCCCGCCTCTAAGCAGACTCTGCCACCCGGCCCTGCTCCAGGTAGGAGTCACCTGTGGATGCCTGGGCCCTACTCCCCGAGGTTTTGCCTTGACTCGTCCGGGGTATGACTTGGTCACTGGGGTTTTTAAAAGTTCCTCAGGGGATTCTAATGCACTACCAAGATTGAGAACTACTGCTCTCAGATAGGATTCATTTATTCACTAATTTCTACCTTTTAATCAGTTAATCCTCCTTTCAGAGACATGGTAGAACACATAACTTGTATAATTCTATGACATTCCTTGCTTCCTTTTCTCTTTCTTTCTTCTACCTACCCCCTAAGCTAACCAACCTTCCTTCCTTCCTTCCTTCCTTCCTTCCTTCCTTCTTTCCTTCCTTCCTTCTTTCCTTCCTTTCTTCTTTCCTTCCTTCCTTCTTTCCTTCCTTCCTTCCTTCTTTCCTTCCCTCCTTCCTTCCTTCCCTCCTTCCTTCCTGTCTCTTTCTCTCTTTCAAGACAGGGGTCTCTCTATGTTGCCCAGGCTAGTCTCAAACTCCTGGGCTCATGGGCTCATGTGATTCTCCTGTCTGTACTCAAAGTGCTAAGATTACAGGCATGAGCCACTGCACCCAATCCTAAAACTGCATTTCTAGATAGACTAAATTCCTTCACAAGCACACACGAATATTTATTTTAGAAGGGCAGCTCACCACTGTGCATAAAGGCAGTAAGACTTATGTACAATCCAGAGCCAAAGTGGTCTAATTGTACAAGACCTTCGAGTCCCTGGAATCTGTTGTTTCATTTGCATTTCAGTGATAACAACAATAGTTGCTTTTTATTTTATTTTATTTTTATTTTTTTTGAGACAGAGTCTCGCTCTATCGCCCAGGCTGGAGTACAGTGGCCGGATCTCAGCTCACTGCAAGCTCTGCCTCCCGGGTTTACACCATTCTCCTGCCTCAGCCTCCCGAGTAGCTGGGACTACAAGCGCCCGCCACCTCGCCCGGTTAGGTTTTTGTATTTTTTAGTAGAGACGGGGTTTCACCATATTAGCCAGGATGGTCTCGATCTCCTGACCTCGTGATCCGCCCGTCTCGGCCTCCCAAAGTGCTGGGATTACAGGCTTGAGCCACCGCATCTGGCCAACAATAGTTGTTATCAATTATTGTGGACTTGCCTTATACCAGGCGCTGTGTGAGGCATTTTACATGAACAGAGAGGCCCTCATAACAAAAGGGAGATGGGGGTGATCAGCAGGACCATTACACAGAAGGGTCACCTGGCTCACGGGACCAGAAGTGGTTGGGGTCACTATGGTTATTAAAGGTGGAACCTGGATTTGGATGCCTTTTTGCTTGCTCCCATCACCCCTCACCCTTAACCACCGGACTGTGCGGCCTCCTGGTGGGGGCTCCCAGGCATGTGTTCTGCTATCCTATTTGTGCACTGCAAAAACATGGAACCAGGCTTTCTTTCTCAAAGTAATTCAAGGCTTTCCTCCACTCCCAAATCAGCTGTTGGGCAGCTATGATATGTATTTTAAATGCTTTCCTTATAACATTTACTAGAAAACGTTCAGTCCTTCCAAGCATAGCCATAAATGAAGCTAAATGAAGTTAATGGGAAGCTTCTGTGGAAGGTTCCCATAGCTACAAGCTGCTCCTTCTGAAGCCACGGCCGGGGCAGGGAGGCAGTCAGGAAGGTAAAGGAATAAAAACAAAAGCTTTATTGACCAACAGCGTGGAGGCCAGTGTTGTGGGTATGAATTACGTGCCCAACGAACTCTTATGTGGAAGCTCTAAGCCCCAGCACCTCTGAATGTGACTGCCTGGACACAGAATCTTTAAAGAAGTAATTAAGTAAACATGAGGCTGTTAAGATGGGCCCTAATCCAATCTGACTGGTGTCCTTATAAGAAAATGAGTTTTTGTTTTGTTTTGTGTTTGAGATAGGGTTTTGCAGTGTCACCCAGGCTGGAGTACAGTGGCACAATCTTGGCTCACTGCAACGTCGGCCTCCCAGGTTCAAGTGATTCTTCCACCTCGACCTCCCAAGTAGCTGAGATTACAGGCGCCCGCCACCATGCCCTGCTATTTTTTTTTTTTTGTTTGTTTGTTTAGTAGAGACAGGGTTTTTTTATGTTGGCCAGGCTGGTGTCGAACTCCTGACCTCAAGTGATCCACCTTCCTTGGCCTCCCAAAGTGTTGGGATTATAGGTGTGAGCCACTGCTCCTGGGCCATAGCTCTCTTTTAGAATTTAGTTTTGAAGAGGTTTACCAAAGTGTTTGGGAAAGAAAAATCCCCTGGATGTTTCAAAAAGAGTTTGTTGGAAATTGTCACCTTCATAACTTACATCTCTTACTGAGCAGAACTAGCTTCCTGGTAACCACGAAGTAGTCAATGAAAAAGAGTAATCTCAGATGTTAATTTTAGACCAGAAGAAGGACTTTAGAAGAGCTTCTCAAAGAGAAAGGGATGTAGAAGTTTCCGGCAAGAGCATGCAGGAGTGTGTGTCTGAGTCTTTTTGGAACTTCTTACTCTCATTTGAAGCAAAACAACGTTATATTCATCTGTTTTATATGTTGGGTACTGTATAAGATTTTATTGGAAAAACATTCAACTGCTACTAAAATTATTAGTATACATTTATGAAATAATAATGCCTGATGACCACTAGACCAGGTGAAGTAGCAAAACTTTGTCTATTTTTTGCTCTTGACGTACCAGTGAACACAGATTCCTTCAGTAAATATTGGGGAAGCATTTGCTTCAGGCCCATGACTGGGTACCGCTTTGATACAGAGGACACAGCAAGGAACAAGACAGATAGGACCTCTGCCTCTGGCAAGTTTGCATTCCAGAGGGAGGAGAAGACAATGAGCAAACAAGATATCAAGACCATGTCAGATGAGGTGAGTGCTGTGAAGACCATAAACAGGGTGATGGGACTGAGTGGTGGAGGTGTGGGCATCATTACTGAAATGCCAGGGATTTGGTGTAGGTCCCACTGTTCGCCACACATAAAGCCAGCCACTGAGACAACAAGTATTGCCAGAGAAAAAGGCTTTAATTAGGTGCTGCAGCTCAGGAGATGGGAGGTCAATCTCATCTATCTCTCCAACTGACAAGAAATAAGGAGTTTATATAGCAGGGAAGAAATGTAACTACATGAAGGAAAACAGGAATTAGGGAGGGTTAAGGAAGAGAATTTGGTCAACATAAGTGGGTGGTCGTTCAGGCAGTCATGATGGGTGAGAGGTCTTGTGTCTCATTGTTCAGATGTGGTGATCTGGTAAGTTTCAGTTCCTTGATACTGTCTGGGAGGCCTGAGGGTAGGTTTCCAGAGAAAGAAACTTAGATAATATAAATGAAACTTTCTCAAGTTTTAAAAAACTTTTTTGTTTTTTAAAACTTGAGAAAGTTACATTTCTCAAATTGACTGGGAGAGTCAATTTCTATGTTTACTCAAAAGAAACCATAAACATCAGCTCTATGGGACAATTCAGAGGGTTTCAGTTCCAATGGGGCTACTCTGAGAATGGGGCGAGGGAGCCCTCTCTGAGGGAGTGACATCTGAATGAAGACCTGAAGGACGGGAAAGGGACAGCCACATGGGAACCTGGAGGAATACATATGCAGGCCAAGCATCCATAGACACCAATCCCCAAAGCGGGGAGACTCTGGGCCATGGAAGGGAACATAATCAAAGCCAGTGTCAATGGATGGAGGCTCAGCCCAGACTGGTCAAAACCAACTCACCAACAACCAAGAATGAATCCAGAGCTGCAACCTCCATTCCATGAGTTGGCAAGCTATGGCCCTCATGTCAAATCTGACCTGTTGCCTATTTGTATATGGCTCAGAATGTTTTTTACATTTTCAAAGGATTGAAAAATATCAAAAGAAGGATAATATTTCATGACACGTGAGGATTAGATGAAATTCCAATTTCAGTGTCCGTTGATAAAGTTTTATTGACACACATCTATGCACATTTTTAATTTATGTATTATCTGTGGCTGCCTTCCTGTCACAAGAGCAGAATTGAGTAGTACTGACAAGACACTGTGGTCTATAAGGTTTGAAACATTTGCTATCTGTCCCTTAACAGAAAAAGTTTCTATTCCTTGCCTCTTTGGAAATAGCTCTTTTTGAATACCCATGGGAGTGACTTATCGCTAGGTAACAGTGGGTTCTTTCTTTTCAACAGGTCTAACTGGATGTGGTGGCCCATGCCTGTAATCCCAATACTTTGGAAGGCCAAGGTGGGTGGATTGCTTGAGCCCAGGGGTTCGAGACCAGCCTAGGCAACATAGCAAGACCCCCTCCTCCTGCAAAAAAAATTGGCCAGGTGTGGTGGCATGCTCCTGTAGTCCCAGCTACTCAGGAAGCTAAGATAGCAGGATTGCTTGAGTCCAGAAGATCGAGGCTGCAGTTAGCTATGATCACACCATTGCACTCCAGCCTGGGCAACAGTGCAAGACCCTGTCTCCAAAAACAAAACAAAACAAACAAACAAACAAATAAATCTGCAGGCAGAGCCATCCATAAGATGCTGAGTACAGATTAAACACTTCGGAAAGGTCTATCTGACTCTTTGCCAACTGACTGCTGATACTTATTTTGTAATTAAATAAGTACATGTTGAGAAATTTTCCTGCACCCAACCCAGGCTAAGTGCTGGACATTCAGTCAGAAACAAGGTGGCTTTTTTTTTTTTGGTCCTTGTCTTCTTGTGGCGTATGTTGTAGTTAAATAGCCTTTCAACAGAAAGGTCTTTCTTCTTCTACCCTTAACTGCCTCTGCACCATAGGCATGGTAGATGCTTGATTTACACCTTTCGAGTCAAGGCAATGAAACATACACTATAGTCACATCAATGCCCTTTTAGTTAGGAGATATTTCAGTAAATAATAATAAGAAAAAAAGATGAAGTGAAGCAGGCTTGAGGGTAGAGTGAGAGGGGAGCCACAGGTGCATCAGGTCATCTCCACACCATGAGGAAACCCTAGCAGGGAACCTTCCCCTGACATCCACCATAGATTTCAGGGGATCCATGAACTTGTGTGGGAAAGAAAATTGCACCTCAGATTGCACTAATCTCTAACTGACATTCAGCACTTCCTACAGTTATGAATGTAGAAACCAAATCACGATAGTAGTTACAGCATTGATTTTTATCACCCATATTTTAACCAAAATGTCACAGATACTTTATGTCACCTTAGAGTTGTTGCAAATATCTTGCAAGACTGTGTAAGCTCATGATTACTTGGAAATTACCGGGGTGATTAGCTGTAGTGCTGGTCATGTTATTTAATGTGTATAAAGAAGTTCACATATTCCTATATCACAGATTGGTTTCTTTAATATTTGATAACTATATTTCAATGATTTTTTCAACCCTAAGTACCTTTTTAAAAAAGTCTTTAAAAAGGAATGTAAACTAATGTTTAAAAACATTTGTTTTTAAAGACTTTTTTTTTTTCCCAAGACCAAGTTTCGCTCTGCCATCCAGGCTGGAGTGCAGTGGCGCGATCTTCGCTCACTGCAACCTCCACCTCCCGGGTTCAAGTGATTCTTCTGCCTCAGCCTCCCGAGTAGCTGGGACTACAGGCATGCGCCACCATGCCCAGCTAATTTTTGTATTTTTAGTAGAGTTGGGGTGTCACCATATTGGCCAGGCTGGTTTCGAAATCCTGACCTCGTGATCTGCCCGCCTCGGCCTCCCAAAATGCTGGGATTACAGGTGTGAGCCGCTGTGCCCAGCCTTTAAAGACATTTTAAAGGGCTCCACAGGCTTCACCAGATGGCCAAAGAAGTCCACAGCCTGACAGTTAAGAAGTTTCATGGCCTAAAGAAACCAAGGGTCCTCTAAGTCTAGTAGTTCTTAATCTTGGATGAGCATCACAGAAAGGTTGGTGAAGCTTGGAATTTTCAGTAGCAATTGTCACTCAAGTTGTTCAAGTTTATGGCAAAGAGATGACATTGTAAGCAAAATTTAGCATTTTGGTGCATGTGTGTATATGAAGTTATATGTAGACTTGATTTTCCTGGAGAGAGAATCTGTAGCTCTCATGATATTTTCAAAAAAGCTCTTTACCCAAGTAGGAGTTCAGAGCCACCACTCTAGAAGAAGAGGTGACTTCTTCCAAACCAGTCTGTAATTCCCAGGAATACTCTCAAACATGTAGCCTGATTACTGTTTGGAGAATTCCATTTCTCTGGGCAGCCCTCCCCTATGCTGGCCTATTTTCAAGCAAATCTGAAGCCTCAAGTTTGTCCAAAATCAAGAAGGTTTCCTATAAGAGGCTAAATGAGTGGTCACACAAATGTTTGTATGAAGGATTTCCCCAATATCTGATTTTATGTGAGAAGGGAGAGCCAACGGCTCTCTACGTTAATCTTCATTATCACATAAGTGGCTTTTCCCTTCCTGGTTTTAAATTAAGGTATCCTGGACATTTTGCTTTCCTTCCACTCCACACACAATCACACAATGGAGCATTTTAATTAAACCTCCTCTATTATTAGAGCACATGAAAAAAAAAAAAATCATGGCTGGTCTGCAGGACCCCAAGCTAGGAAAGAGAAAGGTAATCATTTAATTTGTTGTTGTTTCCATAAATCAGGGCCCAGTCATCAATTTCACCACATATTTGAGAGCACATGTTATTGACAATGTGTTCCTAGAGAAAAATGGAGTTTGCTGGCAAAGTTGTTCCATTTTCTAAAGATTAAATTGTTCATTGTACAGGCTGCCATCTGCCCTCCCTGGAAGATATTTAGTTGTTGGCAGAGGCATTCAAAGTCTAGAAGACGAAGTTACATTTCATTTTCTTTATTGCTATGCCTAACCAAAGGCAAATTCGTTCATTCATTCATTCATCAGTTCATTCAGTATTTATCAAGTGTCTGTTTTGGGCTATACAGATGAATAAAGTCATAGCTTCCAAGGAGTGGATCCTTATGGAGAGATCACATGGAGCCTTGTAGCTGATTCATAATCCCATGGTCCTCATTCATACAGCGAACCCCTGAAGGCCTGGCATTTTTATCCCCTGACTCAACCTGTGTGCTACCAGAGGTTCAATAGAATTACGGTGGATAAGACATGCTTCTTCCCTTCAAGAAGCTTCTAATCAATGGAGGATATATAAGGCAGAAATCTAACAGCAATACAACACTAAACATTCCTTCAGAAAAACACAAACAACAGGCGAACTCATGTCTGAGTAGAGGCTTCTTAGAAGAACTGAGTAGAACTTGGAAGAAACTTGATGTGTACCACCTTCACACACACAATATTGTTTTATACTATGCAATCTTGTTGTAGAGGTATGTGTTGATATATATCCCCATTTTGCAATGTGAAGTCAATGAGCTCAGTGAGATAAAGTGATTTGCTCTAGTTTTTTTTTTTTTTTTTGAGACAGAGTCTTGCTCTGCCACTCAGGCTGGAGTACAGTGGCACAATCTTGGCTGGCTGCAACCTCCGCCTCCCAGGTTGAAGCAATTATGCTGCCTCAGCCTCCCAAGTAACTGGGATTACAGGCTCACACTACCAAGCCCGGCTAATTTTAGTATTTTTAGTACAGATGGGGTTTCACCATGTTGGCTAGGCTGGTCTCAAACTCCTAACCTCAAGTGATTCACCTGCCTCAGCCTCCCAGAGTGCTGGGATTACAGGCGTAAGCCACTGTGCCTGGCCTGCTCTAGTTCTTGTAGCTAATAAGAGATGATGTTAGGCCTCAAATTCTCCCTTCAACTCTAAGTCTGGCCCCTGGGCCACATAAAGTAGGTTCCCCTTACACTGTGCACAATTCAGCCCTAAACCGCTTGCCTTGACCCATTGCATGAACTGCAGCTGAAGCTGCTCCTGTCCCCTTCATTAGTCATCTGGGGTTATTGACTACCCATTGCTCTTCACACTTGATGACAGCACTTTTGTTTTGCCCATGTCTTGACTATTCTTGACTATAATTTGAATCTTTATTTTCAGACTACCCTTTCTTGAGTAACACTAAGTCCGTCTAGCCTTGGATTTGACCTGCTTTCCAGGCTCTTCTCACCTAGGTTCCCCCAGACTCTACTAGCAAAATAATTCATTCATTCATTCACTCCACAAATGCCAATTGAATCTTTACTGTGTTCCTACTGTACTAAGTGGTGATCAAAATTGGAAAGATCCTCAGCTTTACAGAGCTTATAGTTTCTTGGGGCAGACATTCACACACACAATAGAGATATTATAATGGAGGGAAGCATGATAGAGAAAAGTATGAAAAAGAGTAACAGGAGGTTCTAATCTAGTCTACATGTGTGCTGGGTGTATCTTGGAGAAGAGAGAGAGTGTCATGACAGGCTTCTATAAGAAGAGTTTTTTTTTTTTTTTTTTTGAGACGGAGTCTCACTCTGTCGCCCAGGCTGGAGTGCAGTGGCTGGATCTCAGCTCACTGCAAGCTCCGCCTCCCGGGTTTACGCCATTCTCCTGCCTCAGCCTCCCGAGCAGCTGGGACTACAGGTGCCCGACACCTCGCCCGGCTAGTTTTTTGTATTTTTTTTTCAGTAGAGACGGGGTTTCACCGTGTTAGCCAGGATGGTCTCGATCTCCTGACCTCGTGATCCGCCTTCTCGGCCTCCCAAAGTGCTGGGATTACAGGCTTGAGCCACCGCGCCCGGCCAGAAGAGTTTTTATGCCAGGATCTGAAGAGTTGGATAAAACTAAGTTACCTGGATAAAGAATTAAGGAAATAGAATTCGTAAGAGAAGTCCCAAAATATCTGATCCTGAGGCAGGAAGCAGTTTGACTTGTTCAAGAGCTAAAAGAAAGCCAGTGTGGTTGAGGCATAGAGGCAAAATATACCAAATCATTCTAAGTCATTGAGGTTATCACAGACATTGAGAATAAAATAATTATTGCTTTAGTCCAGCATATTGTGTCTCCAATAGATATGATTTCCAAAATAGTTTGGTCCATATAATTTATAAAAATATGAGTGCTTTATTCTCCGTGGCATAACTAGGTGTTTTAATCAGTCAACTTTGAGATCGAGAGAGTTATAAACCAGAAACTGAAAAAATTACATTTCATCCTGAAGAAGAATCATAGGGGGCCCTTGTACTATGTGTATGCTGTATAAAAACTTGAGATTGTTCTTTATCTAGAACAGCTTTTTAACAATTTTCATGAGCAACATAAACAATATGGCATGTTGGTTTGGAGTTTCAGTCAACTTTTTTCAGAAAAGTTTTCCAATCTGTTTTCCAAAGTGTGTACTTTAATCTGGGAAAGGAAAATTCATGGTCTTTTTTTTTTTTCCCCTCTGGGCTTCTGAGAGTGAAGAGTAGTGTTAAGGAGAGAAAAGTGGACACTGTAAGGAGGAAATAATAAATAAACCCTTAAAGCCACTACTTGGCACTTTTTGTTTTTCTTTTCCTGGCAGCCTGCATAGTTACTAGAAACAAAAATGTGGGCCAGTAGTGGTGGCTCATGACTGTAATCCCAGCACTTTGAGAGGCCAAGGCAGGAGAATTGCTTGAGCACAGGATTTCAAAACTGGCCTGGGCAACATGTTGAGACCTTGTCTGTATTAAAAAAAAAAAAAGCCAGGTGTGGTGCACATGCCTGTAATCCCAGCTACTCAGGAGGCTGAGGCAAGAAGACTGCTTGATCCCAGGAGGTGGATTCTGAAGTGAGCCATGTTTGTTCCACTGCACTTCAGCCTGGAGCCTGGGTGACAGAACAAGGCCCTGCCTCAAAAAAATAATGGTCTTTAGAGTCTTCTTTACAGTAAAATTAGTAATAATGGCTTATTATATCATCAACAATAATAGAATAAAGGCAAATGGCTCATTCTTGTGGATCCTGCATGAGTTCAAGAAAAGTTGGGGACAATATACTGGCAACAAAAAGTGATCCCTGAGATTTTTGGAGCACCTCATTGCCAAAGCAACCAAAATGCTTTACACGTATTCTTTCTTTTACCATCACATAATTCTTGCAATGTAGCAAAAAAACTATCTAAGGATGGAAGGATGTATTTTAAAGAAGGGGGATATGGGGACATCAAAAGAGAATAATTAGTCGAGCGAAATAATTAGTGGGGCAAATATGTCCAATACTACTATGCCTCAGTTCATTTAACAAATATTAAATGAGTAAGGCATAGTCAGTGCCTTCTATGAATCACAATTCAGGAAAAGGGTTAAGATATGTCCATTCACTGATATACTTGTTCAATCAATAAACATACGAGCACCTACTTATATCAAGCCCTAGGCCCATTAAGAGGGTCCCACCCAGTAAGTGTATTAGGTAGATGTGGTCTCTGCCCTTAGAGAACAAACTTAAAATCTGGTGAAGAAAGTAGAATGCAAACCACATAACAAAAAATAGATCAGTGTTGCCAAAGGGAAGTAAAGGCTGCTCTGGTGGCTCATGGGGGTGGTAATTAATGTGTACATAAATAATAGCATTGGGACACTCTTAGTGGTGGTGGAAGCAGACCCATAAGATAGTAGTCTAATTAAAGAATCAAGAAATGAATATTTAACTGATGGAGGCTGAGCTAAGCCTTGAAGAAGGGGGTAGGATTTTAATATGTGAAGATGGAGCAGGTAGTACTCTGTGTGGAAAGAACAGCCAGGCATAAGGATACAGACTTGTTTGGGGAATAGTCGGTGAGTTTGTTTAACCAACACATTTCTTAAGAGATGTGGTAGTATACTATTTACTTGTTTCCTTATTTGTCTATCTTATGCTCTGTAACATAAACTCAATGAGGACAGGGACATTTCTTGCCTTGATCGGTCACTATTGACAGCCTTCAACAGTGCCTGACACACAGTGGGTGCCTCATATATTTGTTGAATGAGTAAACGGTAATTACCACCCATTTCACATATAATTATTGCATGCTTACTACTTGCTATTCACTATGCTGAAAATTTTTATTTACTTATTTAATTATCACAACAACCCAATGAGTTAGAAACTTTGGAAGGAAGAGAATCTAAAGAACAGGCACAAAATATCCCAACTAGGGTTTGAACCTAGGGCTCTCTGACTCCAGTGACCACATGTTGATCATGCCTTCCAGGGGTTAGGAGTGGTTACTAATATTAAAAGGGCAATCTGGAGTGATTTGGGGAGGACCACAGTAAAGTGTTGGGGGGTGATGAGTCTTTAGAGACTCTGATAGAGGGGAGGGACATGACTGGGGGAGTCACATAGCCTCAAGTTCCAGGTTTCTTTTCCAAAAATAGGCGATGATGGTATGTATCTTTTTTTTTGTGAGGGTTGGTGATAATGTGTGCAAATTACTCAAGATGTTCTTTGTATCCATTTTTTGAGGGTCTACCAGGCCATCTTTCATCTTGCCTGGATGATTACTTATCTTTACAGATATCTTGAAAGGTGGTTATTTTTAGTCTCCTTTTCCAGAAGAGAAATGTGTGGTCCAGAGAAAGATCAAATTATATGCCCCAAATCACACAGCTAGGATAACAGGATACTGAGTGAAACCTTCTTGTTTCATGATATTTTGGTGAATGACACAAAGTTAAAGACTAAAGGAGCTGTATGCCTCCTATTTAACAGAAGCTGTCAGACACCACCTTAACCACGTGATCAAAGTTCACATCACCAGCAATAAGACAAATCAACATCAAGAAACTCCTGATATTGAAACCAGCCCAATTGTCTCACAGAACTGATGTTTATGGTTTCTTTTGAGTAAACATAGAAACTGACGCTCCCAGTCTTAACACTTGAGAAAGTTACATTTGTCTTATCCGAGTTCTTTTCTCAGGAAACCAACCCTCAGGCCTCCCTGATAGTATCCAGGAACTGAAACTTACCAGATCACTGCGCCTGGACAATGAGACACCAGACACCTCATTCATCATGATTGTCTAAGTGACTACCTGCTTCCTGTTGACCAACTCCTCTTCCTTACCCCTCCTTAACTCCTATTTTCCTACACGTAATTCTTCTCTGCTATACAAACCCCTAATTTTACTCAATCAGGGAGATGGATTTGAGACGGATCTCCCCTTTCCTCAGCTACAGCACCCGATTAAAGTCTTCTTCCCTAGCAGTAGTCATTGTCTTGGTGGTTTGGCTTTAATTGGCAATACTCATTTCTCTTGGTGGTTTGGCTTTAATTTGCAGTGAGCAACAGGACACAGATAGAACCCCTGGTGTTTAAGTAACAACATGAGGCACTGAGGAGAGAGTACATCATTGGTAAACTTGCCACAAATCCATAGCATCAATCCAGTCATGAGAGGACATCAGATAAACCCAAAGTGAGAGGCATTTCACAAAATCAACAACCAGTGTTTATCAGAAGTGTCAAGTTCATAAAAGACATGGAATGATTGAGGGATAGTCACAGATGGAAAGCGAAGGATGCGCAAGAACTAAATGCAACGTAGGAGCCCAAATTGGTCCTGAAACAGCATAAGGACATCTGGATAAAATTCAGATAAGATCTGTAGTTTGGTGACTAGTATTGAGCCAATGTTAATTTCCTGCTGCTCATAATTGTACCATGCTTAGACAAGACATTAGGGGAAGTTGGGTTAAGGGTATGCATAAACTGCGATTTTTGCAATTATCTTTGTAGTCTAAAAGTATTTCGAAATAAAAGGTGTAAAAAAGGGAAAGGGGAGCAGTCAGACACATTTCCATGGGATTTATTAAGTGTCAGAAGAACAGGCCACTGATCACTGTTTCTCCTTCTTGCACCAGCCTGTTTAGGAAAAGACGAGGAATTTGTGGAGGAATTTGTGGAGGGGGCACACTGAAGTCTGGTGAGTGGCCACACCAAAAACACTTGAAGTGATTGGGTTCCAGCAAGAAGAGGAGATTGGCATCTAATTTCCTGTTGGGTTATGCTTATGTAGCAGACTCTGATCTATATTCTGTGACTATTGAGAAGGAGCAACGGCTATTGGAGGAAGGTGATGGAATGAAAAAGGGAAAGCAGTTGAGCTTCCCACATGCTCCACGCTGTGGCAAGAAAAAAAAATGTGTAAGTTTCCACTAGGTTAAGAGCTGTCTTGTTGCTTATGGGGTCCAGCCCTAGAAGGGAGGAAGACCCTTAGGGGCAAGAGAGTGAAGGGTGAACCATGAGTGGGCAGCTGTTTAGGTTAGAAGTTAGAAGTCTTCCTGAATGGAACTCATCTTCCATGTTAGGAGCTGGAACTTCTGTAGACCCCATTTGCACCCCTACTAGAGAGTCAGTCCCTGGATGCCTGCCGTACCAGGGGCATCCACTGACAAGAGAGGATTGCAGTAGCATTTCATCAATATGAGAATTTATGAATTCATGTCCTTCTTTCCACCAACACCCATCCAAGGAAAAAGAGGTGTAAAAAAGAAGGAGAAAGTAGAGAAGAGTGAAAAAGCTGACCTTCTATTAACTTCCTGTTTCAAGGATGGGACAACTGGAGGGACATCTCTTTCATCCTCCAGCAGGCCAGTCTGGGGATGTTCTAATAACAGTGGCAGAGGTTCAATCTCTTTTCAAGCCACTGCCTGCATCACATCTGCTTGGACAAAGCAAGTCACATAGCTGAGCCTAGAATCCAAAGGAGAGGACACTACACAGTGACATGGTCAAGGGCATGAATGCAGAGTGGGTAAAGTACTGGGGTTGTTGGTGCAATCTACCATAGCAGTTGTGGAGGTAAGTGGGAGCCGGGACCAAACCAGGTTTGGCTTGCCTCTGAGGCCTGTGGTCTTCCTCTAGGCGTAGCTGGCTCCCTCATGCCATTGGATATATCTTACATGATCAAGGCACATGTTCCAGGTAGGACAATGGCATGACATATGGCTAACACAAGGTACAAAGCTATCAAAGTTGCTCTTTGGGTTCCCTCTCCCCTGGTGGGTTTCATTTCCTGAGTGCATTAGCATCTTTGCTGCTTTGGCAGAGAGCTGAGATGATTCTTGGGATTGTACTTCTGGAGACTGGCCAGTTTGCACAGTTCCAGTGTTGTCGGCCAGCTCGGACACCAGCTGGACCAGCGCTGTGGCATTGGGTACCAGGCTTTCCTGGACATCTTCGAATTGACCGCTTTACATTGCCAATGAGTAGAGTGCTCCAAAAAGTCAGTTAAATTAGGCTTGGTAAAGGGACACTGCATCTTTGAGTAATGAGATTGGGAAACAGGGAAAACATTTTCCACTAGCTCATGACTCACTGTATGGCATTCCGGTTTCATGACACTTCATAATAAATCATTGCTTATCACTCACATGGGAACGGAACATGGCTCCAGTTAAGATTCGTTAGTGATTGTAAAGAAGCAACATGGATTGCTGTATATCAGGACTTCTTGATCATCTTCCTGTCCACTGTAGGCATTTTTTTATTGTTATATTTACTGTAACTGTTGTTTAAACCATAAATAAGTGGAAGGAAAGAGCACAAAATATGAATAATGAAAATAAATTTATCTTATTTATGTGTTTATGCAAGCATTTGACAATTATTCTGCACAGCAGTTTGCATCCAGGATTGGTAGCTGCTGCATTCAGAAAAGTCCCTTACACTTCAAGTTTCTCCCTCTCATCCCTCCTGCCTTTATTTTTTTATAATGTGAAATGCCAGCGCATTCACATTCAAGGATGGGAGGCCCTGGCACGTGTTTTATTCAAGTTAGAGGCATCAGGTTACTGAACCACATCCACCTCGATGCTCACGACAGAGGCCTACCAGCAGACATGTTCGTTACAGGCAATTCATTCAATCTGGAGGAGCAAGGGACAGTGATTTAGAACAGAAAAAGGAGCCAGGGGTTGGGCTGGGGGGCCAAGTTGCAAAATAAAACCTTTAATTTAAAGATGCTCCAGCTGGTTGGCCACTTGGGATGAATGAAGACTTTGGTAGGAAAGTCCTAGCTGTCCGAGCAGACCACCCTGGGAGGTTTGTGATTTATTCACCAAAGGTTACAGGGCTTGTGGACATTTTGACATACCCTAGAAACTTCCCGGGCTGGAATGTCCATGGAGGAAAGACTCAGCGGGTTTGCACAGTTGAGGAAGCTTTCAGTGTTTACTTACGGATGAACAGGAAAACACAAGCCTGTCCTTGAAATGCTGACAGAGCTCTCGTGATTAACTCCTGCCAAATTGATTTCCCTAGCTCCCCTCCCACACATGTGGGTGTCTCTCAATCCCTTTCTGGTGATTCCCAGCACGCTGCAGTACTGGCACTGGGGGACTCACCCTCTCCTTTTCTTGCCTGTTACCTCGGTGCCCACACCTCCCCTGCCCCCAGCACTCACCTAATAGAGACACAGTTGGGAAGGGGGCAGCCACCAGTGGCTCTCTCACTAGTGTCCATGGAGTTAAGGTGGAGCCGTGTGTGGAGGGAGAGCATTGTCTGGTAGCAACTTTTGTTTCCTGAGAGTTCCAGAATATGCTAGAATGTGCTACAGAGAAGCACGACTAATCAGCAAACGGAGCTCAAAATGGAAGATGGAGAAGGTTCTCAAGGAACCTGGGGCTTCAGTGAACAATGGCCCTGTCCAATTCTTGGGCTGAAGAGGAGATTTGTTCAAACGTAGGGTGACTTATCCTGGTTTTAGTCCCTTGTCGTGGGAAATGGCTCAGTCCTGGGAAAACTACGATGGCTGGCCACTGTATTTAAACTCTAGAGAGAAGATTCCCAGGGATGCGTTCCCTCTCTCTAAACCTTTCTTCAGTGTTGATGGTGCCTTGGTTCCCCCATCCACTCCGCAAATGCCCTTGGTACACACCAGACCTAGCTCTCCACGGATTTCAATGAGCAGTAGCCACCATTGGTGGAGAGACTTCTAGGTCTCCAGCCTCATGGCTTCTTTCAGCTAATTATCTCTGCACTTCAGACCTACCCTACAAAGTATGTATAACTGGCTCATTTTACGGATGCAGAAACTATGGCTCAGAGGGTATTCAGCGATTTGTTCAAGTTCTCCCAGCAGAGCTACTTGGGTGTGACTGCAAAGCCCCGTCCTCATGGAAATGATGTACATTCACAGCCATTAACTTGCTTTAAGACAGATGAGACCTGAAGATCGGAGAAGCTAGGTAGCTTAATCAAGGCCACCCAGGGCTCATGAATGGAAGAATCGCAGTTAAAGGATTCTACATCTATGTTGCTCTTTGCATGCACGTCTCTTTCTTCCTTCATGCGGAAGAAAATGGAGGCCAAAATTTCTTGAATTTTTCTCCTATTTAGAGTTGATTAAGATGCAGTCTGAACTGTCCTAGTTCATATTTGAATATTTTAAAGTGTGTTGATTATACATTAAAATGATACTTCCCATGTTTTCCAAATATTTGAAAGATTCCTCTTAAACATCACGGCAGAAACATTAAGCTCACTTATCAGAGTTATAAGGGCTTTAAAAATATATTAATTTCATGGCGTTTCAAGCAATTGATCACAGCAGTTTGGGGAAGACAAGAGGGTGACCACTTGTATGCAGAAAAAAAATATTGGCAAGAAAATGTGGCCAGTGCTTCCAGTAAGGACGCTTCTTTGGAATTAAATGGTGATGGATGTTTAGAAACCAGTCTCAATGCAAAACTGTAATTTTTGCAAATGGTTGTGTCTTGGGATGGCATTAACATACTCAATGTTCTCTCTAGAAACGAGGACATGCTATTAAAAAAGCATCCAGTTCCTGCACACAGACTGAAGTTTGATCTTAAGCGGGATGAGAAATTACTGCAAATTGGTTTTTACCTCAAAAACGGTTTAATAACAATCACGCCCAGAGCTCCAGTGCACACAATGCATCACTTAATTTCCTCACAAACCTCTGCTGGCTTCAAAACAGGTATCGAAATGGGGGAATACATATTTGACAATGTTGTTAAGGCAAGTTTGCTAACGCTTTTTGAACAACCTCCAACTGAGGCCTAAATGCCGACAATATCCATAAACAACTCTATACTCCCCAATTAGGGAGACAGAGACGTAGCGTCCTGTCAGGGAGATTTGCATGGCTAAGAGTCTGAGATCACAGAGCGATGAGGGATCGCTCAGAGTGATGGGGGGTTCGCAGACGGATGACTATCATTACGATATTACGGGGACTCACACCTTCCCAATTACTGGCAGGATTCATTAATTACCACCACATTTCCCTAATAGAATCCATGCACGGGCTTATCAGCACCTTCCCTCTGTATACCTAAGCCCCCGCTCAGCAGTCGATCACCTATGAAAAATTAGACAGTGCAGCTTCGAGTGGCCTATTTAAAGGAAAAAGAAAAATGAATATGGGAAGAGGAGGGGGAAAGTGCAGAAGAGAGAAGTCCAAAGCAACAGACACAGCATTCTTTTGACATGGGGTTTGCTTTTCCTTTTCTTCCTGGAACTGGCATGGAAGGAGATTAGTGGCAGCTGCAGGGAAATGTACTGTGGTGAGTATGGGTCCATAACTGTCTCCTTCACACACACGTACACACACTCACACATTCCCTGCTTAAAATCTTCCTTTATATTTTCATCGAATGTGAAATAAAATCTAAATTCCTGCTCACCCCTCTAACCTCATCTACTCCTCTGTCTTACCAGCTAAGCCCCACCTATGGAGGCCTTCTTTCTGCCCAACCCAACACACTCAACTCATGCCTGCCTCAGGAGCTTTGTACCTGCTGATCCTTTTCTTTAGAATATGGTTTGGGTAGGTCAAATTCGGCTTGCAATTTGTTTCTGCACAGCCCTCGAGTGGAGAGAATGTTTGCACATTTCAAGGGTTATAATGAAAAGGCCGGGCGTGATGGCTCACACCTGTAATCTCAGCACTTTGGGAGGCTGAGGCTGGCTGATCATTTGAGGTCAGGAGTTCGAGACCAGCCAGGCCTTGCGAAACCCTGCCTCTATTGAAAATACAAAAATTAGCCAGACAAGGTGGCACATGCCTGTAATCCCAGCTACTCGGGAGGCTGAGGCATGAAAATTGCTTGAACTTGGAAGGCGGAGGTTGCAGTGAGCTGAGATCGATCACACTGCTACATTCCAGCCTGGGCGACAAAGGGAGACTCCATTTCAAAATAAAATATGAGGCCTGGTGAGGTGGCTCACGCCTGTAATACCAGCACTTTGGGAGGCTGAGGCGGGCAGATAACGAAGTCAGAAGATTGAGACCATCCTGGCTAACACGGTGAAACCCCGTCTCTACTAAAAATACAAAAACAAAACAAAACAACTAGCTGGGCATGGTGGCGGGCACCTGTGGTCCCAGCTACTTGGGAGGCTGAGGCGGGAGAATTATGTGAACCTGGGAGGCAATGGAGCTTGCAGTGAGCCCAGATCATACCACTGCACTCCAGCCTGGGTGACAGAGCGAGACTCCATCTCAAAAAAAATTAAAAAAATAAAAAAAAACGATAAAATAAACAAATAAATAAATAATGGATTATAATAAAAAAAAAAAAAAAGAAGAAAGAAGAAGTAAAAGCAGAGGAAGTTTTACTGATGCCCGAGATAGAACAATATTCCAGATCTTCTCAAGATCGGCTTCTCACCACTCAGGTCTCCCATGTCACCTCCCCAAGAAATTGGGGAACACCCAATCCAGAGCAGCCTGTAGTTACCTTCTACACTCTTTTGCTTAATTTTTGTTGCAGCACTCATCATCAATAAACATGTATTTGTTGTATTTGTTAGTTTGTGGCAATGGTTCTCAGCCCTGGTTGCCCATTCAAATCACCTAGAAAGCTGCTAAAAATACTGAAGCCCAAACCTGCCTCAGGGCCTTTGCACTTGCTGATCTTGTTTTTTCCCAATATGGCTTGAGTGGGTCAAATTTAGTTCACAGCTTGTTTTTATACAACCCTCAAGCTAAGAAAATGTTTGCATATTTAAAGAGTTGTAATGAAAGAAAGGGGTGAGAAGAATTTGATTCAATTAATTGGGGTTGGAACCAGACATTGATATACATTTTTTTTTTTTTTTTTGACACAGAGTCTCGCTCTGTCGCCCAGGCTGGAGTGCAGTGGCCGGATCTCAGCTCACTGCAAGCTCCGCCTCCCGGGTTTACGCCATTCTCCTGCCTCAGCCTCCCGAGTAGCTGGGACTACAGGCGCCCACAACCTCGCCCGGCTAGTTTTTTGTATTTTTTTAGTAGAGACGGGGTTTCACCGTGTTAGCCAGGATGGTCTCGGTCTCCTGACCTCGTGATCCGCCCGTCTCGGCCTCCCAAAGTGCTGGGATTACAGGCTTGAGCCACCGCGCCCGGCCGATATACATGTTTTTTTAAAGCTTCCTCCCCAACTCTATGGCACAGCCAAGCTTGAGAACCCCTGGCTACTGTCTGTTTTCCCCCGCTGGAGTGTTGGCTGCACGAGATCAGGAATGTGGCCTGTCTTGCTCACTGCTGTGGTCCTGGAACTTAGAACAATGCCTGAGCCTGAGGAGGTGCTCTGTCAGTGTTTGATGAATGAATGAAAGAGTATTTATCATAGATACGTATAAAGAATTAAGGACGACAGAAATGTGACAATGACGTAAGGTCTCCCAAGCTGAAATGATGCATCAAAAATGGGTGACAATTCCAGGAACCCCCTGCAATTGCAGAAGGCTCAGCTCCATTAGGGATAATGGAATGTGTGTCTCCCAGGCTGCCCTCTTGTTACTATCAACAGCATTATCAGTTATCAGCTGCTTTTACAATTATGCACCATGACTCTCCCTGCATGAAGATCCCGCAACCACCAAACTCGCTTCTCCTTTTAAATTAAAAATACTGAAAAGAGCAGAGATTTCAATCCTTCATCTGTTCACAGATGAAAAAACATTTCCAAATCGTCAGTGATCACATTTTTTTTTTTTTTTTAATTCTAAGGACGGCCAACTGTTCCCAGTGATTTCGATTACATTTCCTACCTATTATTTCATGTAATGGCATCCCTTAAATTTTAAATTAGCTTTGAAGAATAAAAATAATTGAATTCCTGCTGTTTTGTGTACATAGAGGGTGACAGGAGCTAATGTGATAATTTAAACTGTAAATGAGTCTTCACTTTGTGTTCATTAATTACAGCTAATTACTGAATTACAAACCTTCTTGGTTAGGCACTGTTATGTATTCATGTAGCATGTTGAATCTCCAGCTGGTATAAAACTGTTTTATAGACTTACAAGCTGACACACCAAGCTACCACTGAAACAATTCAGTTTGAAAACAAGGGGGGTGGAAACATGCAACTGCAAAGGCTTCTTGGAATTAAAAGAACAGACACAGCGCTTCCAACTCATATCTTTGGGAATAGAGGATCTTGCACGTATAATTAGAACAATTTATGCCACAGGAAAAAAAAAAAAAAAGCTAGGCTATTCTTCACTCTGGGTGAAAATCTATACTATAGCATGTAATTTGTGAGACTCAAGTGTTTCTGTCCTTATCTCCTTGTTCCCTAGAAACTGAGCATCATAATTATTTATTAACTGATCCTGCTTTTAATAACAAAGAAGCATAAAGGATGCCAGAAATCCTGCCCAATTTTCATGATCAGAAATGGCTAGAAAGGGAGGACTCCAACAGACAGATCAAGGACTTGGTCATGGCCAATTCTCTCTTATTAGGTTAAAAACAACATTTTTTTTTTTATAGCGAGCTAGGCACTTTGGATTATTAAACATTAGTATCTTCTACATTATTTCTGACTCCAGATGGAAGGATTTGTGATGTCTGGTTTCCTAAGATACTCCCTAAAAGAGCTGGAGAAATACTCAAAATGATGTGTGATCTCTGCTTGGCCAAATACAGTATAACTGTGAGTGTCAGAGGAAGACATGTGCAAAGCTGGTAGGTCACCTTTTAAAGTCATATTCTTTGTTTATTCATTCATTTGATACTTTTGTTGAGCATGTACTTTATTATGAACACGATGCTGGCACTATGAACTACCAAGAAGTGAACAGGCAGCAACTGTATACCTGCCATAAATAACTGTTGTTTCCTCCAGGCTACAGCCCTAATTTTTCTTTCTTTCTTTTCTTTTTTTTTTTGAGACGGAGTTTTAGTCTTGTTGCCCAGGCTGGAGTGCAATGGCGTGATCTCAGTGCACTGCAACCTCCGCCTCCTGGGGTCAAGCAATTCCCCAGCCTCAGCCTCCCGAGCTGAGGCTGGGATTACAGGCGTGTGCCACCACGTCTGGCTAATTTTGTGTTTTTAGTAGAGACAGGGTTTCATCATGTTGGTGGGGCTGGTCTCGAACTCCTGACCTCAGGTGATCCACCTGCCTTGGCCTCCCAAAGTGCTGGGATTACAGGCGTGAGTCACTGCACCCCGCCAAGCCCTAATTTTTCTTTAGGGAACCACTGCTTTCTCATTTTTAGGTCAGGGGATTGAGTGGGGCTCACCCCACTTCCAAGCTACAGGGCTGGGCATGTGACCCAAGTCTGGCCAATCAGCATGTTCTATTCTCCTGGCCGCAGTGATTGGTCCAGGGAGGAGCACAAGACCCTAGGTAGTCCAATGAGAGATTTCTTCCTAAAAAGGAAAGGTTCTTATTAGGGTGGCTCAGCTTGGGGCCGCTGGAGGTTTCAGAGCCACCACATGAAAATTATGCCTTTGCAGGCTGAGCTCGGTGGCTCACACCTGTAATCCTAGCACTTGGGTATTGCCTGAGCTCAGGAGTTGGAGACCAGCCTGGCCAACCTGGTGAAAGCCCATCTCTATTAAAGTACAAAAAATTAGCCGGGTGTGGTGGCGGGCATCTATAGTCCCAGCTACTTGGGAGGTTGAGGCACAAGAATTGCTTGAACCCTGGAAGCAGAGGTTGCAATGAGTGGAGAATGCACTACTGTACTCCAGCCCGGGTGACAGAGTGAGACTCTGTCTCCAAAAAGAAAAAAAAGAAAGAAAGAAAAGTACATCCTTCCAGGAGATTTGAGAGGCAGCGTATCAGTCTGTTTTGCGTTGCTATAAGGGAACACCCAAGACTGGGTAATTTAGAAAGAAAAGAGGTTTATTTTGGCTCACAGTTCTGCAGACTGTACAAGAGACATAGTGCTGGCATCTGCTTCTGGCTAGCCCTCAGGAAGCTTTTACTTACTGCAGAAGGTGAAGGAGGAGCAGGCACATCACACGCAAGAGAGGAAACGAGAGAGAGGGAGGGGTGTCACACTCTTTTTACAGTCAGCTGTGGTGTGAACCAACAGAATAAGAACGCACTCATTTCCACAGGGAGGACACTGAGCCATTCATGAGGTATCTGCCCCCATAACCCAAACACTTCCCACTGGGCCCCAACTCCAGCACTGGGGATCACATTTCAACATGAGATCTGGAAGGGATGGAGGGGAGAAACATCCAAACCAAGTCAGGTTGAGAAGGCCAGATTTCCAATGACACCCCTTAAGCACTGGATCTAGTGTTGCCTGAATCTGTTGCACCCTTGACCTTCCCAGGAGCCAGTAAAATGCGCTTAAACTGGTTTGAGTGGATTTTTCTTTTCTTTCCTTTTTTTTTTAGATGGAGTCTTGTTCTGTCACCCAGGGTGGAGTGCAGTGGTGCAATCTTGGCTCAGTGCAACCTCTGTCCCCCAGGTTCAAGCGATTCTCCTGGCTCAGCCTCCAGAGTAGCTGGGATCACAGGCACCTGCCACCATGCCTGCCTAATTTTTGTATTTTTAGTAGAGACGGATTTTCACCATGTTGGCCAGGCTGGTCTTGAACTTCTGACCTCAAGTGATCCATCTGCCTCGGCCTCCCAAAGTGCTAGGATTACAGGCGTGAGCTACTGTGCCTGGCCTGGATTTTTCTGTCATGTGCAATCCAAAGTCCTAACACACACGTGATTATAAATCAAGGTACAGATTGACACATGTCATACAGGATGTGAGAGAATATGCTGGAGGTGCCCAGAGGAAGACATACTCTTTTCTAGCTTAGAAAAGAAAGAGGATACCAGGAGCCTTTCTGGAGGAGGTGGTGTTTGAGTAGAGCTTTGAAATATAGAAATGATTTACATGAAAGAGGCAAGAAGGAGAATGGGAGCAAGAAGATGGAATTCCAAAAGAAGCGTGAGGCTTATCCTGGGATCACACAGAATTGCTAAGGCCAAGGATAAATGAAGAAGAGGAAAAGAGGTCGGGGGCGATGGCTCACACCTGTAATCCCAGCACCTTGGGAGTCCAAGGCAGGTGGATCACTTGAGGTCAGGAGTTTTAGACCAGCCTCGCCAACATGGTAAAATGGTGTCTCTACTTTATATATATATATAATATATTATATATAATATATGCATTATATATAATATATGTATATATACATATAATACAAATATATGTATTATATATAATACATATAGTGTATCATATTATTTTATATGCATTATATATAATATATACATATTATATAGCTTATATATAATATATGTACATATATACATTATATATAATATATGTATTATATATTATATAATATATGCATTATATAATATATGTATTATATGTCATATATAATATATGCATTATATATAATATATGTATTATATATGTATTATCCCAGGCTGAGGCAGGAGATTTGCTTGAACTTGGGAGGCGAAGGTAGCAGTGAGCCAAGATTGCACCACTGCACTCCAGCCTGGGTGACAGAGCAAGGCTCCATCTCAAAACAATAATAATAATTATAATAAAAATAAAAAATAAAATAAACGATGGGGCCACATCTGTGGCATGTTCTGTCTAGGTACGTCGTCCACGGCTTCAGATGTAGAAACACAGACACACTGTCGGGCACTGTGTGTCCTTCCCAGGGCAGCCTCTGAGTTTCTGGGTTTGGTTTTGTGAATTTTACCTTTATGGCGACTTTGGGCAGGATCAAGCTGACTAGGGTAGTTTCTTGGAGATAAAAGAAAAGAACGCACATTACCTTTCATCATTTATCCTGAACAGGGGAATCCCAGAGATTCTCCCATAGGGAGAGTCTCACCCTCAGCCCCAGCTTTAGAACCATCTTAGCTTGCTATTTGAGTCACCGGGTGTTGCCAGATACTATGTTAAATACTTTAACAGCAGAAGCACAAAAAACAGCCATAGCAAACCATCACTGAGTGCTCACTCTGTTCCAGACACTGCACTATGCTTGGTGATCATAACAACATGTTATCATTATTGCTGTTACTGAAAAGAAAAATTAATGGAGCACTTGCTGTGTGCAAGGCATTGTGCTCAGTGCTTTTCTTGCATTGTCTCCGTCCTGTGAGGTTGGGGTATTCTCATGCCCATCTTAGACACCAGGAAACTGAGGCAGAGGGTGATCATTAACTTACTAAAACTCACACACTCAGCAAGAGGGAGAGCTTCACCTTGAGCTCCCAGAAAGCTGCTTTCCAAATAAATGTTCTTATAGGCAGGTGCGGTGGCTCATGCCTGTAATCCCAGCGCACTTTGGGAGGTCAAAGTGGGCAGATCATGAGGCCAGGAGTTCGAGACCAGCCTGACCAAAATGGTGAAACCATTTTGTCTCTACTAAAAATACAAAAATTAGCCAGGCGTGGTGGCACACACCTGTAATCCCCGCTATTCAGGAGGCTGAGGCAGGAAAATTGCTTGAACCTGGGAGGCGGAGGTTGCAGTGAGCTGAGGTTGCACCACTGCACTCCAGCCTGGGTGACAGAGTGAGACTTTGTCTCAAAAAAAAAAATTAATTAAAAAAAAAGTCGGCCGGGCGCGGTGGCTCAAGCCTGTAATCCCAGCACTTTGGGAGGCCGAGACGGGCGGATCACGAGGTCAGGAGATCGAGACCATCCTGGCTAACACGGTGAAACCCCGTCTCTACTAAAAAAATACAAAAAACTAGCCGGGCGAGGTGGCGGGCGCCTGTAGTCCCAGCTACTCGGGAGGCTGAGGCAGGAGAATGGCGTAAAAACCCAGGAGGCGGAACTTGCAGTGAGCTGAGATCCGGCCACTGCACTCCAGCCTGGGCGACAGAGCAAGACTCTGTCTCAAAAAAAAAAAAAAAAAAAAAGTCATTTGTTACCATGCTATAATGCCTTCCCTTATTTTGTTTTTCACATAGATAAGTTTTCAACTTTTATGTAAAGTTCTTTCTGCAATATGTGCTCATTACCGGGACGGCAGTGGGGGGGTTGGACAAAGAAGGAAAAAGTCATCTTAGCAGGGCTCCAAATCACCTGGTCCTGGTCTCAGTGAAGTCTTTATTGCTTCTTCTGCCAAACGGTTTCCTGATGGTCTTGCTTGTCTTTGCATCCATTAGCATCTTGCTCTAGAATCTGGCACAGGACCTTGCACACAGTAGATACTCAGAAAATAATGGTTGAACTGTGCTGCAAAGAAATAAAATTGTTCCTTATCTAAATTTTCTAAGAACCAGCATGGTCTCCAAACCAACAGGGAATTCCCTTAAGAAAGGGCCAGATTTCTGATGCAGAAAGCTTCTTGTCGTTTTTGTTGTTTGGGAATATCATGTATCATAGACTTTTTTGGTTTTGTTTTCTTTCTTTTATATTCATGGGCATTCAGAAATACTATGTGAAAAGAAAGCACATGCTCTCCTTTTCTGGCTTGGAAGAATTTTGGAGTGGGTTTAGGCAGACCAGTCTGAACAAACATGCTCGAGAGGAGCTGAGGCCCGTCAGCACACGCTCGGCAGCTGTGCATCCAGATCCGCCTGCTCTCAGCTTGGCCAAAGCATTGCAAACAACTGAAGTGCTTGCTGCCAGGCAGATGGTCACAGGATTGTCAGCAGACCCCGAGAGACCTCAAAAATGCCCACAAACTCTGACCAAATCTACACGGAGTCTAATGGTGTCTGCTTGCTTTGCGGCTCTCCAGACTTCCTAAGTTCTGTTTGGTCCTGTGTGTTTGTTGTAGCTGGGAGACCAGCACTGACCCTGCTAACCACTACACGTAGAAAACAAGTCTAATAGCCCCCTAAGGGACAACTCAAGTGTCTTTCTTGACTACATGTGGCCTTCATGAAAACGATCTTCCTTATGATTCTTCCAAAACCTATTTCCAGGACCACATAGTTTAGTACTTAGTATTATTTTGTCTTGCAGTACCGGTAGACTACTTCTCATGAGTTACTCTTGTCTTCCTTATTGTATTGCCAGCACCTTAAAAGCGAAAACAGTGGCTTGGGCTTGGGTTCAAGGTCTAGATCCACCTCTTCCGAGCTGGGTGACCTTAAATGTGAATGATGATAATACCTAGGGGGGTCACTGTGATGATTACATGAGATAATGTATGTGAAATACTTAGAATTCATGGTAAATACTCAACAGGTTATTTTTGTGGTGGTGGTGGTGGTAGTAGTGGTAATGATGATTATGATTACATTATTAATACATTCCAGCTGGGCGCAGTGGCACACGCCTGTAATCCCAGCACTTCGGGAGGGCGAGTAGGCAAATCACTTGAGGTCAGGAGTTCAAGGTAAGCCTGGTCAACGTAGTGAAAACTCATTTCTACCAAAAATCCCAAAAAATTAGCCAAGCATGGTGGCATGTGCCTGTAGTCCCAGCTACTCGGGAGGCTAAGGCAGGAGAATTGCTTGAACTTGGGAGGTGGAGGTTGCAGTGAGCCAAGATTGCACCACTGCACTCCAGCCTGGGCGACAGAGTGAGACCTCATCTCAAAAAAAAAAAAAAAAAAAAAAAAGCGTCTTATAAAGCCCATTTTATTTAGGAAATTTTTGGCCAATACTATATCTAGTCAACATCTGATGATCAATTAATAATTGAGAAAGAAAAACAGATTTCCAGTCAATTGCTGGTTCCCGGATGAGAAAGGACTGGGGAGAAAAGGTAAAAAGGACTGACAGAACATTCTTGCTACTGGATTAGTCCCTGGGACAGATACCATTAGTTACCTACGGAATATCCATTTCACTCTTCTTCCTTGCCAATAAAATTCTGTGCGTGTGTGTATCTGTGTGTGTGTGTGTGTGTGTGTGTGTTGGTTTTGTTCTGCTTCTTTTTAGAGACAGGGTCTTGCTCTATTTCTCAAACTAGAGTGTAGTGGCGTGAACATAGCTCACTGCAGCCTTAAACTCATGGACTCAAGTGATCCTCCAGCCTCAGCCTCCCGAGTTGCTGGGACTACAGGTGCCTGCTAACCACACCCATTTAATGTATGTTTTAAACTTTTTGTAGAGACAGGGTCTCTCTTTGTCCCCAAGTTTGGAATGCAGTGGTGTGATCATAGCTCACTGCAGTCTAGGACCCCCAGGCTCAAGTGACCTTCCTTCCTTAGCCCCTCAAAATGCTGGGACTACGGGTGTAAGCCACTATGCCCGGCCAAAATCCTTGTTTTGTTTTCTGTGACAATGTGCCCAGTTAAATATGTCACAGCGTCTTGCAGCGAAGGATGACAAAATTACACAGTTTGGCTGAGGAGGTTCTTGTAGAATTCTGCTGGGTTTCCAAGAAAGATTTGCTCCCCTGAGAAGAGGGGCAAAGGTAGCTAGTACTGTTATTTCACTCCTTTTCCTACCTTGACTGTGGACATGATGCAGCCATCTTGCAGTTGTAAGGCAATGATCAAGAGCCTCTTCTAACAGAGACATCTTCTAACATCACTAATCCATTGGCTCAGTGCCATTGTTGCCTACTTCTGGATGTTGGGATGGTGAGAAAGGAAAATCTTGATTTATTCAAATCACTATATGTAAAGCTGCCTTTTATTTGCAGCCTAAAGCATTCCTAACTTAGAATTTTCTTTTTTTTTTTTTTCTTTTTTTTTTGAGACGGAGTCTCGCTCTGTCGCCCAGGCTGGAGTGCAATGGCCAGATCTCAGCTCACTGCAAGCTCCGTCTCCCGGGTTCACGCCATTCTCCTGCCTCAGCCTCCCGAGTAGCTGGGACTACAGGCGCCCACCACCTCGCCCGGCTAGTTTTTTGTGTTTTTTTTTTTTTTAGGAGAGACGGGGTTTCACTGTGTTAGCCAGTATGGTCTCGATCTCCTGACCTCGTGATCTGCCCGTCTTGGCCTCCCAAAGTGCTGGGATTACAGGCTTGAGCCACCGCGCCCGGCCTAGAATTTTCTTAAGTAATAAAACTTCGGAAGCCTAACTGGAAAAACAAAATTCTCATTGTGGTTTTAATTTGCTTGTCCCTGATGATTAGCAATGTTGAGCATTTTGCCGCCTTACCCCAGTCAGAATGACCATTATTAAGAAGTCAAAAAGCAATAGATGTTAACATGGATGTCGTGAAAAGGGAATGCTTATACGCTGCTGATGGAAATGTAAATTAGTACAACCTCTGTGGAAAATAGTGTGGAGATTTCTCGAAGAACTAACAATACAATCCAACAATCCCACTACTAGGTATCTACTCATAGGAAAATAAATTATTATACCAAAAGGCACCTGCACATGTATGTTTTTCACAGCACAATTCACAATTGCAAAGATATGGAACCAACCTAAGTGCCCATCAATTGATGAGTGGATAAAGAAAATGTGGTATTTACACAGCATGGAATACTACTTAGCCATAAAAAGAATGAAATAATGTCTTTTGCAGCAACTTAGATGGAACTGGAGACCATTATTCTAAGTAAAGTAACTCAGGAATGGAAAAACCAAATGCTGTATGTTCTCACTTACAAGTGAGAGCTAAGCTATGGGTGAGTGAAGGCATACAGAGTGGTGTGATGAACACTGGAGACTCAGAAGTGGGGAGGGTTGGAAGGCAGTGAGGAAAAAAAATCCACATACTGGGTACAATGTACACTACTCGGGTGACCAGTGCATTGAAATTTCAGACTTGACTACTATATAATTCATCCTTGTAACCAAAATCTGTGTATACCCCTAAAGCTATTTAAATAAAAAACCCACAAATTCTTCAGATTTGCATGAATGATATGCAAGAAGTGACAGCTATAGGCTTCCTTTACTAACTCAGTAACAACAAACAGAACCATGGGAATAACAGCTAATGGTAATAAGTGACTGTAATTTACGTGCTTTTATTATGTGTATTTTCTGGGCCACATGCAGCATATTACTTGGCACGTGGTAGACACTTAGAGAAATATCTTAAAATAGGTATGAAAGAAAGTATAAATAATAAATCACACACTCCCATCCACAGCTCCACAAAATGACTTACTCTCTTCCACCTTCACCACGGATTTGTTAACTTATTTTCTTCTTTCTTTTTATAAATGGGAATAATAATAATTCCTACCTCACAGGGTTGTTGTAAATGTTAAATGAGTTGCTACATGTAAAGAGCCTAAACCAGTACTTGTCCCATAGCAGGTGCCCAATATGTAGTAGGGGTTGTTATTATTACTAGGTGGCAGGTGGTGTGCTAAGTGCCTTTCTTTTTTTTTTTTTTTGAGACAGAGTTTCACTCTCATCACTCAGGCTGGAGTGCAGTGGTGCGATCTCCGCTCACTGCAACCTCTGCCTCCTGAGTTCAAGCGATCCTCCTGCCTCTGCCTCCTGAGTAGCTGAGATTACAGGCGTGTGCCACCACCTCTGGCTAATTTTGTATTTTTAGTACAGATGGGGTTTTGTCATGCTGTCCAGGCTGGTCTCGAACTCCTGACCTCAAGTGATCTGCCTCGGCCTCCCAAAGTGCTGGGATTACAGGTATGAGCCACTGCGCCCGGCCCTAAGTGCCTTTCCTTCATTGTCTTAGTGATATTAATTCAGGGAGTAACAGCTTCATGATTTTGGAGTCTATCTCATGTTCTGGATTTCAGTTATCCACATTGTAAAATGTGAATTAAAAACTAAATCAGGCCTGGCACAGTGGCTCATGCCTGTAATCCCAGCACTTTGGGAGGCTGAGGCAAATGGATCACCTGAAGTCAGGAGTTTGAGACCAGTCTGGTGAAACCCTGTCTCTACTAAAAATACAAAAATTAGCTGGGCGTGGTGGCACACACCTGTAGTCCTAGCTAGTCGGGAGGCTGAGGCAGGAGAATTGGTTGAACTCGGGAGGAGGAGATGGTAGTGAGCCGAGATCATGCCACTGCACTCCAACCTGGACGACAGAGCAAGACTCCATCACAAAACAAAACAAAACAAAACAAAACAAAACAAAACTAAACTAAACTAAA
>NW_012114666.1:5606163-5624466 GCF_000951035.1 Colobus angolensis palliatus
GTGAAACCCTGTCTCTACTAAAAATACAAAAATTAGCTGGGTGTGGTGGTGGGCGCCTGTAGTCCCAGCTTCTCAGGAGGTTGAGTCAGGAGAATTGCTTGAACCCCAGAGACGGAGGTTACAGTGAGGCAACACAGGGCCACCGTTCTCCAGCTTGGGTGACAGAGTGAGACTCTGTCTCAAAAAAAGCCTTATCCTCTTAAGCAATAATGTCCAATAATGTCTATAGAATCATAGATACATAGTAGGATTTTTCAACTGGGAGTGATTTTGTCCCTCAGAGAACATTTGGAAGTGTCTAGAGATATTTTAGCTGTCCCACCTGGCCTGGTGAGAGTCCCGGCATCCAGCAGATGAGGACCAAGGATACTGCTACATCCTGCAATGTGTGGGACTACCCACCATAGAGAATTATTCAGCTCACAATGTCAGTAGTGCCAGACCTGAGAAACCCTGACACACACACACACACACACACTTGAATATGCTTTAAAATAAATACATAACCATAAAAAAGCTCACCCAAGTACCACCTAAACCACTCTGTGTACTTTCAGGGTCAAGGGTATCAAGTGCCACGAATCCTCTAATAAGATAATTTTTTTGATTCTCCTCACAAGAGAGATGTATTAGTCTATTTTCACGCTACTAATGAAGACATACCTGAGACTGGGCAATTTACAAAAGAAAGAGGTTTAATGAACTTACAGTTCCACGTGGCTGGGGAGGCCTCACAATCACGGCAGAAGGTGAAAGGCACGTCTCACATGGTGGCAGAGAAGGAAGAGAGCTTGTGCAGGGAAACTCCCGTTTTAAAAACCATCAGGTCTTGTGAGACTTATTCACTATCACGAGAACAGCATGGGAAAGATCCGCCCCCATGATTCCATTACCTTCCACCGGGTTCCTCCCACAACACGTGGAAATTCAGGATGAGGTGTGGGTGGGGACACAGCCAAACCATATCAAGAGATTTCTCTATTTCTCTGATAAGGAACTTATCATTTTCATAAATGGAACTGGGGTTAGGATCACCATTTCCCTTTTGTTTTGGCACTATTGACACTGTGGGCTGCATAATTCTCTGTGGTGGAGGTTGCTCTGTGTTCCCTTATCAAGTCCTGTGAAGGCAGATTTCCTCCTCTAAGCCTCAGTGAAATCAAATCGGAGGTAGTGGGATATTTCTCTTATCACTTAGGTCTAAGAAAGAAATTTCTTCAGAAACATGACACTATCTTTGGGAATAAAACAATCCTCATTTCTAAATAGCAGTAACTGTAGCTGTGTTTACCTGTAGAATCATCTGATTTTCCAGAGACAATAAACAAAAGGACTTTGAGATATAACCATCTACCTGGAGCAATGTGACCTCCACAGTATGGTCACCTAAAGCACATGCCAGTGAAGGGAAACTGGCATTTCCTGATAGAGCAGAGATTCTCAACATTTTCCCTACTCTGACCTGAGTTGTCTGTCATTCACATGCATGACATTTTCATGATTCCAGGAATGAGAAGGCTCTGTGGGGGCATGATGTGGAAGAGGAGTATCTGTTAGGCTGGCCCAGGTCATGTGGAAAGTCAGCAAATGAGGAATTGCAGAAATGGAGTTAGAGAATTTGCATTTTCATAAATGGAGCCAGGGTTAGGATTACAATTTCCCATTTGTCTTTTCCATTCAGAAAATCAAAGCGTAATGCCAGTGAGTTCATTGACCACCCTCATCCTTCAACAATGATTGGGAATAAGTTATCTGCAATTCATGACAATTGATTCACAGTCTCAAGACTGCACTTGCAAATTGTTCGTTCAGGGAATTCCTCAACCAGGAGTTCCCTAAACTAAAGCCACTTATACACCAAAGTGGGAAACTGTGATAAGGAAGACTGGACGGAGACAGCCAAAAAAGTAACTTAGAATTAGTGCCATGTTTTCTACAAAAACTATAATAATAATACACGATGCCTTTCCAGGCACTTAAAGTACACAGTTCAGATTTCAGCACAATTGTTAAAGAAGGAGCTACACATCTCATTCACCAGTGAGAAGACTGAGTTTGTAAAAGAGCTGCGGAGCAAATTCTCTAACTCCATTTCTGCAATTCCTCGTTTGCTGACTTTCCTCATGACCTGGGCCAGCCTAACAGATATTCCTCTTCCACATCATGCCCCCACAGAGCCTTCTCATTCCTGGAATCAGTGCTAGTGAATGATTTGGACTGAGTCACTTAAAAATAGAGATGTTAGTTGGTGCAAGCTTTGTACAAAGCCTTTCTCAGTAGAGTCCAGAGTTTCTCAGATAGTTTAGATAAGTTAAAGGATTTCTGGAAGGCCACGTGATCTCAGACCCATCTCACCCCTGTCCCCTCCATGTTAGAGTCCTTAGTATTAATGTTTGAGAGACTTTTCTTAGTTGTCCATCAATGTTGGGTGAGGTCTCCAGGCCTTCCATCCCTTTCTTAACATGCTTCAAGTTCTTGGAAGTCAGGACGCAGCTGGGATTCACTGGAGAAGATCATGGAAAGGCAGCAGTAAGTTGGGGGGCACATTGTATGGAGGACAAACATTCCCAGGAGGTGACCCTCTACCGCAGTGGATAGAGATATTCACTTCAGACCCTCAAAATACATGGCTCTTATTCAAACTTAGCTATTTCTGTTCTCTATTTTGGATTCAGAAACCTGTGCCTTTGTGAACCTCTTAGCTTCACATCCAAGCACCCTGGGCTTATTGCTTTCTCTCAAGTTGGAGAGGAAGCCAGGTGGAATTCCTTTTCTAGGTGTACTTGCTTGCTCAAGTTAAAGATGAACTTCCACAAATTTTTTTCCCCCTACAGATTCTGGTGTTTAAGTCGACAGGGGTGAGTGGTGGAGGTGGGGATCTGGCATGCAAGCCAGAAAGGTAGGAGAAACTGAAATCATACCTCGCGTCTCTCCACAAAGGTTTGATTCTCTTTATGAGTAGGATCCGCCAATCCGTAATCAAGGGTTAATTTCACAGCTCACTGCTTCATCTAGCATAATATCCATTCAGACTAATTAAATCTGTCTAATAATGTGAGTGTCTTTGTCTTTGTTCTTCCCCTTCTTTGTGCTACACCCTTCACATCTCATCTCCAGAACCACACGCCATCACACTCTACTTGACAAGCAGAATCCATCCCTAAAATTAAAACATTCCTGACCTATCTGCAATGACAAGGCAGGCGAGCTTCACGGCGCTCCAGCCCATGAAGGGAGCTGACACATTTGTTTTTAATTTCAAAAGAGTAGAAAGTGAAGATCTGACCCCGTCAATCAAGCCCTGTGACAAGTTTAATCATTGGTGCCCCACAAAAATCACGGCTAAATAGGAATGCAAATACTGTATCACAGGGCTCTTATAAATGCTAATCAAGGAGAAGTAATCAACTGACAATTTCACTGATCTCTTTTCTGAAGAAGTCACTCAATGCTCTGTCTCTGGGCCACAAAGAGAAGAGAAAAAGACAAAAGGGATGTATGAGCTTCCCCTCCACCTTCCTTTTATTTTTCCTTTCAGGACATTTCTTTTTAAGGAGAGAGAGAATTCTCTCTTTTGATCCATCATTGAACTTTAAAGCAAAGAACTTACGCAGTTATATGTCAAGTATACTTTATTATCAGTACCCAGGCTGGGCAGAAAACGCGCTGAAACTTCCGCTAAAATAAAAATCATCATTTGTCTTTGTCATTAATCTGTTCTCAAATTCTCTTATATCTTAAAAGTGACTGACCTTCTCTGTTAAGAGGGGGAGGGAAAAAAAGTTTGATAAGTAGTCAAAAATCTGAAAATTGTGATCACTATAACTTAAAAAAAGAAGAAGAGGAAGAAGAAAAATCCCTGTAAAAACATAAGCCATAGTTGATAAAGAATTTATAACCACCAAGAAGTTATGAGCCAAGGGTCTCCCCCAGCCACCTTCTCCAATGCTTGACTGTTTAGGAAGCTGAGGACAGAAATTAGAGGCCTATTTTTCATGTCCAATTTTACACAGGACCTGAGGGCTTTGTATTTACAAAGCTTACAACTTGAGGACTTTCTTCTTTCTTCTTCTCCATTTTATTTTCTAACCAGGAAGTCCTGAAGCAATCAGAATCATTGGTTACTTCCTACCGTAAACAACCCTTTCACAAAGTCATAGCAGGAAAAGAAAAAAAGTTAGCACTCAGTTACTTGGAGTTGGTCCTCCCCTGTTTATCCTGGGCTAGGTAAACAGAACATTCCAGAAGTTCAGATATCGGCAGATTAATTCCTAGAGTGGTAACTGAACCAAGTTCCCAATATCCTGGGTAATTTCTTTCATCTTAAGGATAGAAAAGTGGGAATTTATGGGTTTTTTTGGGGACAGCAGGGTTTCCCTCTTTTGTCATGTTCTATGTAACGGGGGATGGGCCAAATTTAGCCTGCTACCTGTTTCTGTATGATCCAGGTGTTAAGAATAATGTTTATATTTTTAAATGGTTAGAAAAAAACCCCAAAAGAACATTTTATGACATAAACACTACCTACAATTCAAATTTCAGTGTTCGTAAATAAAGTTTTATTGGAACATGGCCTGGCCTATTATTACATTGTCTGTGGATGTTTTCAGGCTATAATGGCAGAGCTCAATAGTTGCAATGGAGGTTGCATGACCTGTAAGACCTGAAATGTTTACCATCTGCCTCTTTAGAGAATAAGTTTGCCTACCTCTGTTTTATATCATCACAGAGAGCTTGCTAGAACTTGGCTGTGCCTTAATTTTCCCAGACATGGAAATTCTCAATATACACCAGTGAAGATGCATCACATTTTTCAGGTGTAAATTTTCAGTTTACTGGAGAAGGATGGGCTTCCTTGCAGGGAAATGAGCACCTGACTCTGATGCTGGACCCCGGACCCTCTCATGCTTTTGCAGACCCTTGTGCTGTCCAGTGTCTGAGGACTGGAAGTCCCTCTGAGTGAGGAAGAGTTACAGGGTCCCTGGGGAGGTCACACAGAGCCTTGAGTATGGCCCCTGCCCCTCTCTTGCATAGCTTTGTTTTCAAATTAAGATCTAATTCATTTTGGAATGATAATGAGGTTCCAAAAACAGAACATTGACAACAAGAAAGGGAACACTGCACTATATTTCTGCTCTGCTATGTAGTCCCTGGAACCCAAGTGACAGAAGTGAGAACTCATATGCAGGGATAGAAAGCGGGTGGGCCATTGTGGAAGAGAGTGCAGTGGTTCCTCAAAGATTTAGAATCAGAAATATCATTTGACCCAGCAATCCCATTACCGTAGAAAGGAATAGAAAGCATTCTATTATAAAGATACATGCACACAAATGTTCAATGCAGCACTATGCACAATAACAAAGACATGGAGTCAACCCAGATGCCCATCAATGATAGATTGAATAAAGAAAATGTGGTACATATACACCATGGAATACTATGCAGCCATAAAAAGGAATGAGATCATGTCCTTTCTAGGGACATGGATGGAGCTGGAAGCCATTATCCTCAGCAAACTAATACAGAAGCAGAAAACCAAACACTGTTCTCACTTGTAAGTGGTAGCGGAACAATAAGAGCACATGGACATATGGGTGGGAGGGGAACAACAGACAGTGGAGCCTGCCTGGCTGGTAGAGGGAGAGCATCAGGAAAAACAGCTAAAGCACGTCAGGCTTAATACCTAGGTGATGGGTTGACAGGTGCAGCAAACCACCATGGCACACGTTTATCTGTGTAACAGACCTGCACATCTTGCACATGTACCCCAGAAATGCAAAAAGTAAAAAAAAAAATGAAAAGAAAGAGGTTGGTCAATATTTCTTCCTGCCATGTGTGCCCAGGTATGAAAAATTATATATATGCAGGTCTACACATGTAAATGCATGTGTGTATATTTAAACAGACATATCTACTTTTTAAACATACATGTAAATAATGGTCATCCAGGACATTCTCAATATTTTTCAGGGCTGTTTTGTTATTCCTACTTCATAGCTCATTTCCTTAAATTAGGAAAATGATTCTCAAATGGGAATGACTGCCCCCCAGGGGAAACAGGAGCGGGTGCTGGGAACATTTGGCAATATCTGGAGACATTTTTGGTTGTCACGATTTGAGGGGAGGTGCTACTGGCATCCAATGGGTAGAAACTAGGGATGCTGCAAACATCCTACACATAGCCTACAAATATCCTACAGGACAGCTGCCATAACAGAATTATCTGGCTGCAAATGTCAGGACTGCTGAGAAACCCTCAGTTAGGAAAGCAAAACAGTGCAAGTTCATCGACTTTGATGTCAGATAAATCTAGTTTAAAGTAAAGGATTCTCAACCTCAGCACTATTGACATTTGGGCTGGATAAATCCTTGCAGTGGGGCTGGGTCGTTCTGTGCGTCGTTGGGGTATTTAGCAGCATCCCTGAACTTTACTCTGTAGGCGCTGGGCGTGACAACCAAAAATGTCTCCAGTCCTTGCAAATATCCCCCGAAACTCACCTGCTTTGAGAACCATTGGTTTAAACGATGAGTTGATTACTTGACGGTTTGGTCATTTTGGACCAGTTGTTGACTATTTTGAAGCATCAGTTGCCTCGCCATTCAAACAGAGGGGGAACCAATGCACTTTTCAATAACGCCGCGTGGGCGGAATGAGGTGACATGTGCAAGTTCTCAGCACAGTTTCCAGCACATATTGATTTTGGCAGATTGTCTTAAAGCAGTTGGCAAAGTCTAGAAAAAACTCTGGGTGAAGGAAGGGGAATAGAGTTTGTGGAGGCCCTACCTGGGCTAAATGGGCACTCTTGCCCAGAGTTGTAGACAGAGCAGATAAGGAAGTTGAGTTTCAGAAAAAATATGTGATCCATGCAAGGTATCCTGCCTCAGAAGTGCTCAGGCTGAAATTCAAGCACACCAAGGTTCAAATATCATAGCCTTATTTTTTTGAGATGAAGCCTTGCTGTGTCGCCCAGACTAGAGTGCAGTGGTGTGATCTCAGCTCACGACAGCCTCTGCCTCCTGGGCTCAAGTGATTCTCCTACCTCAGCCTTCCTGACAGCCACCACCACACACGGCTAATTTTCATATTTTTAGTAGAGATGGGGTTTTGCCATGTTGGCCAGGCTGGTCTCAAACTCCTGACCACAAGAGATCCGCCTGCCTCAGCCTCCCAAAGTGCTGGGATTACAGCCATGAGCCACCGCGCCTGGCCCAAATATCATATACTTTTTACCAGGAGACAGTGTAGGTGTTGGGTTTCTCATCGGGCTATACTAGCCTTTCTTTGTGATTGTTTTGGGCAAATTACTGCACCTTTGTAGATCTCTGTTTTCTCATCTGTAAAATGGGGGCTAAGAACGTGTTGAGGAGTTAAGTAGGTAATGCCCTTAATAGCAGCTTCTCAAAGCAGGAAATCAAATTACTACTGTTAATCTAGGTATTATTATTATTATTATTATTATTATTATTCTATGTTCTTAACACCGCATCATGTTCGTGAAGTCCTGACTGTATATTGAAGGAGATCAGTGTATCCGGGGTGATTAGAGTAAGTATATTTTATGTGTGAATAAATAAAGTTTTGTTCTCTCCCCTCCTCCCAGCACTGCTTCCTATTTTTTGGACCCAAGATTGTAATGGGAAAAGCCCAGCCTTTGAAAAGCAATCCTGTGCAGGTGGTAATGAGGGGCCTGGCTGGCGGGTGTGTATGTGGTGCTGGAAGTCAATTTATTCTAACTCAAAGGCTGATTAAGGTTGGGGTGTTGTATGTGGGTGTATGTTTGAAATTGCATCTGCAGGGGGTGGTTCTGAGATTTTTCAACTCTCTTCTTCTTGAGAAGGTGTTGAGAACGTATAAATTGCTGTGAGTTTTTCCTTTTGTCTCGTCTATAAGCAATCACAACTCCTTTCCTTTAAAACCACATGGATCTGATAAGAATCATTTTAGTGCCCTCCTAATGCAGCTGAGCCCAAGAGCTGAAACCTCACAAGTGACAAGAGGAGGAGTTTGGGGTAGGAGTGGTCCTTAACCATTCATTTCCCAAAACCGTCCACTGGAAAGTTTGGGTCGCTGAATTCAAGGGAAGTGTCAGCATGCACACACTTTAATCTTCCCTGGCAGACATTGGCTTGCTTTGTGGAAATGACCTTTTTTGTTATTTAGTTATTATTTCATAATCATAACCTTAACTCTGCAGTCCAGTTAGCCATAGACAGGAATAAAGAAAATATGAAACCCAAAGAACTGCACTAAGAGCACAATATGATATGGTACTGTCAGCAAATGGGGTGGGGGGTGCTCTCCTGAGCTACAGAAGCAGTGGTCTCTGGTTAAGATAAAACATAAGGGCCAGGCGCGGTGGCTCACGCCTGTAATCGCAGCACTTTGGGAGGCCAAGGCGGGTGGATCACCTGAGGTCGGGAGTTCGAGACCAGCCTGACCAACATGGAGAAACCCCATCTCTACTAAAAATACAAAATTAGCTGGGCGTGGTGGCATATGCCTATAATCCCAGCTACTAGGGAGGCTGAGGCAGGAGAATTGCTTGAACCTGGGAGGCGGAGGTTGTGGTGAGCCGAGATCGTGCCACTGCACTCCAGCTTGGGCAACAAGAGTGAAACTCTGCCTCAAAAAAAAAAAAAAAAAAAAGAAAGAAAAAAAGAAAAAAAGAAAAAACATAAGTTAAACTCATTAGAGTGGTCCACAGTCAGCAATGGCGATCTTCTTGCTGGTCTTGCCATTCCTGGCCCAAAGCTCTCCCTGGCTTCTATGATATTGATTCATGCCCTCTTGCACCTTGCCAAAGATCACACACTTGCCATCCAGCCACTCGATCTTGGCAGTACAGATGAAAAACTGGGAACCATTTGTGTTGAGTCCAACAAGATGCCAGGACCTGTGTGTTTCAGGATGAAGTTCTCATCATCCAATTTCTGCCCGTAGATGGGCTTGCCACCACTGCATGAAGGCATGTGAAGTCACCACTCAGGTACATAATGAAATAATTCTGCGAAGGCAGGAGTGCTTTCTCTCCAGTGCTCAGAACATGAAAGTTTTCTGATGTCTTTGGAATTTTGTCTGCAAATAGCTCGAAGGAGGCACAGCCTAAATGTTCACCATCTGCACTGATATTGAACATGGTAGGGCTGACCGTGGCTGGTGGCCATGACATTTTAGATGGAGACAGGAAGTCTTATTCTCTGCTCCATCTCCAGCCAAATCTAGCTCAGCATCTAATGTTTAATAAGAAGCTGCTCAGTGAGCGTTTGTTGAATAACCCAATGCGGGACAGAGAATCAAGAAGCCGTGCTAGGGAAAGGGTCTTGAGTTTATGCCAAAGTTTCCCAAATTGGTTTCCTTTGAAACGTAGCTCTGTGAGATACCATCAGGTGTTATGTGAAGAAATGTCTGTGTAGTCAAATATGTCTGAGTGAGCCTGAGTTGAACAAGACTTTGCTGCAAGACTTCCCATCATGTCCCTTTTTATGCTAATGGGTAACACAGACTCCAAAAGTGGGGTATACAGCATGCGGCCTTAACAAAAATTTATTGGACTCCATACACTTTTTTTCAACAAATGTCTTATGAGCTTGGTGTTCCAGGAATGAAATTTGTGAAACTTTTCTCTAACAATTCAAATTCACCTCTGGGTCGTTGATTGCTTTTGCTGTTTTCCTCTGTCTGGAATGTCCTTTCCCAGATATCTGCATGGCCGGCTGACTCACCTTTTCCGCCTTCTCTGAGATGCCTTCCCTGACCACTCTGTTTTGAACTGAGCACCCTCCCTATACTGGCATTCCCTGTGTTCCCACCCTGCCACCATAGGCATTTGATTCTTTCTGTGTTCTAAACATATTATCTGTTTTACTTTCTGGACTCTCTTTTCTTCCAGTGTAAGCACCAGGAGTGCAGCATTTGCGTCCATCTGTGGACTCCTGTATAGAGCAGTGCCTGGCACTTAGTGGACACTTAGTGAAGGTTAGTCGAACAGTGAATGAATAAATTTCCGAAGTCCTGCTTTATACATGGTGCAGAGAGACAGAGAGGGGCTAGGTGAGCAGATGGTCCTTGCATAATCATGTCAGCTACCGGGCTCAGCAGGATGTGTTAAGAGATCGGCAGCATGGTGTCATGCAGGCCCTGGGACAGTGTACATCAATAGGTGACATCAGTGTCCCTTAACAGAATGAGCTGCCCCTTCTGCCCCAGGAAGGTGGCCACAGATCTCTCACATGTTTGTCAGGAATGAGGGTGGCTAGAGTAGTGCCATTGGTTGCCTCTGATTCTCCCAGTGATCACAGCCACAGTGCAATGAAGACTATTTGTTACTGACTGCCCGCTGTGGAAGGGGCCTGTTGTTAAGAACTCCTGCTCTGGAGTCTAATAAACCTCAGTCCAAATGTCGGCTTTGCTCTGTATAGAGTGGGCAAACTTAGGCATGATGCTTAATGTCTCTACGCCTCGCCTTCCTTACCTGTAAAACGGAGCTAGTGATAATAGACCCTCCACTTAGGGCTGTTGTGAGAATGAGATATTTGTGTAAAGAGTTTAGCACAGTGTCTAACGCATAGCAGAAGCTCACTGCGTGATGGGCATTATTAGTATTATTAACACATACCTTATTTCTCATCCTCATAGCAACCCTCCAAAGGAGATCCTTCCATTTTGAAGATAAAAAGATGAAAGTCCAAAGAGTATAAGTGGCTTCCCCCATGTCTGGCTGTTAGTAAAAGTAGCCCAGAGGTGAGCTAATGTCTACTGAGTGAGAAGGGTCTGAGTGACACCCGTCATGTGTCTGAGGCAGTTTGATGGGAAGCCCGGGTTACAAGTAGAACAAAACAACCTGGTCCACAAAGTGGCTGAACGCTGAAACAATTGCTTTTTATCTTCCTGGATCTAACAATCAGCGACAACTTCCCAATGAATCTAGCTTTTCCTCATGCTTTTAATTCACCCAACAAGAGCTGCTTCATTGCACAGGATGGCTTGAACTTTGAAAGAAAGACACGAGCTGAGTGGAGGAGGCTGGAGGAGAGAGAGGGATGAACCCAGATGTTTATATTTTGGCTTTAGAGGAGTTAGTCAGAGGGTCTCCCCCACCCAAACACCATGCTAGCTATGAACACACCTGTCTGGGTGCCTGCCTTAGTGTTGTGCCTTTGGGGGCCTGGACTGAGCTGGGAGTGAGTGGGGAGCAGAGGACTTCAGGTTCAGGTTGACCTTATTGACAACCTGGGAGTCTCTAACTTTTGGCATTGAGTCTTCTCATTTAGGAAGTCCCTGTTGATATGAGTTGGCTCTGCATCCCCACCCAAATCTCATCTTGAATTCCTGCGTGTTTTGGGAAGGACCTGGTGAGAGGTCATTGAATCATCGAGGCAGGTCTTTCCTGTGCTGCTGTCGTGTTAGTAACTTTTATGAGATATGATGGTTATAAGAAGGGGAGTTTCTCAGCACAAGCTCACTTCTCTTGTCTGCTGTCATGTGAGACGTGCCTTTCACTCTCCACCATGATTGTGAGGTGTCACCAGCCACGTGAAACTGTAAAGTCCGATAAACCTCTCTTTCGTTTGTAAATTGCCCAGTCTCAGGTATGTCCTTATCGGCAGTGTGAAAACAGACTAATACACCTATGACATCCTCAGGCTGCATCAGGCTAATCGAGACAGCTGTTTTTTGGGGCTGCTCAGAGAATCCAGGATCACACAGACATTTCTTCCCTCCCCATCAGAAAAAAGGGAACCTTGGGAAGTAGTAGGATCCCACACTCATTTTAGATGGAAAACCTGGATTGGGGAACACATGGAAAGCAGATATTTCTCCCCTTTGTTCTCTCAGCAGGTTACTGTTTGGAATCATATAGACCTCTGCTTAAATATTCCCTCTACAGCAAGACCTTTCCTTACCATTCTAGCTAAGGGTCTCCTCCAACCCCAGCCACGGCCACACTTATGGCATCAAACACTCATTAATAAGTGCTATCATCTTGTTTGTTTATTTGATGATTTGCTCCTCTTGCTAGAATGTAGCTCTGTGAGCTCAGAGCCCTGTTCACTCTTGTTCCTTGCTGTGTCTCTAGCACCCAAAGCAGTACCAGGTGAGGAGGTGCTCAGTGTTTGTTGAATGAGTGATTACTTTTATTATGTATTCTCCAGCTTTCTTTGTAAAGAGACTGTCATAGAAGGAGGATTATTATGACAAGCATCTATACCAGCTCATCCCTATCTTTTAGTTTTTGTTGAAGACAGGATAAGAAAAAAAAGAGAAGCATATGCAGCAAGCAGGAATTAGGTTAGACATCAGAAATTTTCTGATAGGCTGAGTTGAGTGATTAGAATGGGTTATGAAGGGAGGCTGTGCAAATTCCTATCACATTATTCTAAAAAGCAATGGTGGAGGACAGCCGGGCACAGTGGCTCATGCCTATAATCCCAGCACATTTGGAGGCCAAGGCCAGCAGATTGCCTGAGGTCAGGAGTTGGAGACCAGCCTGGCCAACATAGTGAAACCCTGTCTCTGCTAAAACTACAAAAATTAGCTGGGAGTGATGGCATACACCTGTATTCTCACCTACTTGGGAGGCTGAGGCAGGAGAATCGCTTGAACCTGGGAGGCAGAGGTTGCAGTGAGCCAATATTGTGCCACTGCACTCCAGCCGGGGTGACAGAGCGAGACTGTTTCTCAAAAGGAAACAAACAAATAAAATAAAAAACTATGGTGTGTGTGTGTGTATGTGTGTGTGTGTGTGTGTGTGTGTGTGTGTGTGTGTCTGTGTATAGATATCCTCAAGGATGTTTGCAAGATGGTGCTTAGTTCTTACCTACAGTTTCTCTCTCTAGATTCATGCTTTTCTAACGGAAGGAGTCTTTGGCCCCTAGGAGATAGCTTTGAGAGTCATGCAGGGGAGGAGGGAGGGTACAGGCCAGCACTGCTGCTCAGCATTCTACAATGCACAGGACAGCCCCCCGCAAGAGAACAAGTCTGCCCACAACGTCAGTAGTGCCAAGGTGGAGAAAACAATCTCTGCCCCAAAACTTTTAGTCTTCGCTGTCTTCAAGGGCTCCCCTGAGACCAGTCTTTTTCAAGAATTAATTCTCCAAAGGACTGAACCAAGTGGGAGAATGAATGACTTGGGAAAAAAGAGGTTCACATTTGGGGAGATGCAATCCAAGGAGTATGCCAGTCAAAATAGAATCAGTGGATTACTTCTCTGTGTGATGAAAAGAAGTCCTGTTGTTATGATTTGCATTGACACACTGAGTAAATATTTGTGGGACATCTACTATGTTCTCAGCATGATGCGAGATCATGGGGCTGGCAGTTTCTTAAAAGGTCAATGGTAAACATTTTTGAATCTGCAGGCCGTAGGGTTTCTGTAACAAGTACTCCACTAAGCCATTGCAGAGTTAAGGCAGCGATATGCAAATGATGGGTGCGGCTGTGTGCCCTGAAACTTTATAGCAGGTGCTGGGTAAGATTTAGCCCACTTGTCCTGGCACGCTGATACCCCTTTTCCTTGTAGAGGCTACAGAGATTAAAAAGGGCAAAGAACTGGCTCTCAAGCTCACAGCCCTGTGGGAAAACTTGTAAGTGAATAGAGCCTGACTACTGTCTGAAGGAATGACGCTGGGTAAGCAGACTTTCTGGATATTGCTATTATTTCCAGTGCCTCTGGAATCAGCATGTGCTCTTTCCATATCTGGATCTCTGTTGCTGCACTTCCTGCCACCTTCATCCTGATGACCACTAAGACCTGCACCCAACACCCAAATCGCCCTCTGGGGTCTGTGTTCCGCCCACTGCGAGCCTTTCTCTCTCATCTCCCTCTAATCCTTGCTGTAGTTGCCCAGCATGGCAGTGGCCTCACATGGCCTCCCTGCCTCCACTCTTGTCTTCACCACGCACCTGCCCTTCACGTGGGTGCCAGGGCAACCCTCCTACATTGCAGAGCTGACTGTGTTAGTCCCAACTGAAACCTTTCTTTTCTAGCTCCATGACCCTCCTGACAGTTACCAGATTCACCAGGATGTACATATACACACATCTACACACATACATTATTTAGCTTTTGTTTCAAAATGTCAATATGAAGAAAAGGGGCAAATAACAGAACATTAAATATTGCCTTCTTAAATCCAGACTTCCTCTTACATCTCCTAACACTGTCATGCCTGTGTGTGTGTATATATATATATACACACACACATATACATATATAGTACACAAGCATGCACGTGTGCTTACACATATGTACACACATGCACACACATATATACATACACATACGTTTCACTACATATATATGTTTCACTACACATATACATATATAGTACACACACATGCACACGTGTGCACACACATATACACATATGTATATACACATATATCATGTTTTACTACACATACACATATATAGTACACAGGCATGAACACTTCTACACACATAAATACATACATGCACACACACATATATAATATGTATATACACACATACATCACGTTTTGCTATAATAAACTTTCTTTTTGTTTTCTATTTATAGTATGGGGTTAAGACATTATACAGATTTGGGGGAAATTGCATGGGTAAATATAGGTAGGTAATTATCTGTAATAGTTTTAGGCTAGTAAGAGTAGTGCTATTCGGGAGGCCTGTAGAGTAGGAAGCTGTGTGTATGGGGTGCATGGGGTGCATGGAGGAGGAGGAAGGGGTGGGGAGCAGAGGAAGGAGCAGAGACTGTGGGGGGCAATGAGGGGCCTGGGGCCCCAGTGGAGAGCAGAGCGATAGGAGCTGCAGTGCCTGCTTCTCTGGAATCAACTATACTGATAATTTTATCGTTGCATATTTAATTTTTTCCCCCACTGGCATTTCTTAGGACGTTCATTAGACTACAAAGATGAATCTTAGACAATAGCCAACCTGGCATTTTGCTGATTTTTAATGTGTTGATTGTGTAAGTTTTCAACAGAAGCCTTAAGGGTTTTCAGTAATGGAGTATGTTAAAGGCAAACGAAAGAGAGAGGGGAAAGATATTTTCTTTTCTAGGTGTTGTCTTCTTAATTTGCATAAATGACAATAATGACTATCTTGATTCGCTGCCACCTTTGTAAAGCTGGTAGTTAGAAATCAGTCACCGTGTATAATAAGAACCCCTATTTATATATGACAGGCCCTGTCCTCAGCATTTTACAAACATTACCTCTATCAATCCTCTAAAAACCTGAAGAAGCTGCTCTTGCTCATCTGAGAAAAGAATGAAGTGCAGAGAATGACATGGCTTGTCCCAGGTCATGTGGCTGGAAGGCGGCAGACCCGGGTCTGCCCACTCGTGAGCCTGGTCACTCTGGCCACTTCACCAAGCTCAGCAGCCTTATTAACAAGAAAATCAGCAAGATTCATGTGGAAATGTGCTTGCGTGAGCCTTGGGTTTAAGTCCAGTGCTATTAACCACTGAGAATAATCCTGGCTTGCTCTTATCATTTTTTAATTAAACAAAATTTTTTTTAAGAGATGGGGTCTTGCTCTATTGCCCAGGCTGAAGTGCAGTGGTATGATCTTAGCTCCTGGCAGGCTGCTGGCAAAGGAGTCATGCCATCCATGCCCGTAGCCTTGAACTCCTGGGTTCAAGTGATCCTCCTACCTCAGCCTCTTGAGTAGCTGGAGCTACATGTGTGCGCCACCAGGACTGGCTAATCCTTTTATTTTTTGATAGAGATGTGGTCTGGCTATGTTGTCCAGGCTGATTTCAAACTCCTGGGGTCAAGCAATCCTCCTGCCTTGGCCTCCCAAAGTGCTGGGATTACAGGTGTGAGCCACCATGCCCAGTCAGTCCTGGCTTATTCTTTTAAATAAAAATTTTCCTGAAAAAAAAAAAATAGGACAAGAACTTAGTAAAAAGTCAAACGCTACAAAAACATAAAGTGCCCCTGTAACCCTAGGGCTCATTTCTAATCTTTCCAGAAATATTCTCTGCATAAACATAAATGTGTGTATATGTATATATTATTATTTTTAAATTTTTATTTCTACTTTTATTTTTTGAGACAGGGTCTTGCTCTGTCACCCAGGCTGAAGTGCAGTGGCACGATCTTGGCTCACTGCAGCCTTGATCTCTCAGGCTCAAGTCCAAGTAGCTGGGACTACAGGTATGTGCCACTATGCTTGGCTAATTATGTAGTTTTAGTAGAGATGGGGTTTTGCCATATTGCCCAGGCTGGTCTCCAACTCTTGGACTCAAGTGATCCTCCTGCCTCGGCCTCCCAAAGTACTGGTATTACTGGCTATATTAATATTATTTTTAAGAACAACTTTTTGGGATATCATTTAGATATTATTTTTAACACAAAGGTGAATACTATAGACACTGGTATTTCCACTAAGTAATAAGTCTTGCAATTGTTCTGTATGAGCACAGAAGAATTTCCTTCATTAGTTTGAAAGGCTGCACTGGGTCTCCAGGCGTAGAAAACTAAAATGTGCTTATGCAATTCCAATGGATGGAAAATACTTCACAATGGAATAGTGCTTGCTATGCACCAAGCATTCTTCTAAGTGCTTTACCCATGTTAACTCATGTCATCTCCTACCCACCCATATGAAATGGATACTTCAATAGTCCCATTTATCAGATGGGGAAACTGAGCCAGGAAAATGAAGCGACTTCCCCGATATTACACAGCTCGCAAGTGGTAGAACTAAGATTCAAACCTAGTAGCTCACGTGATCTCCCACCGGTCTCCCAAAGAGCTGGGATTCAGGCGTGCACCACCGCACCTGGCCACACTGGAGGATTTCTAAGTCCAGCACCCGCATCCTTTGCCTGGGCGCTTTCTCTGGCGGCCAGCGCCCACTGGCGGAGACATCTGAAGCAAAGTGACTGAAAGTGAAATCCCTCCACCTGGCCTCCTGCCGCCTCACTTCCACGCCTTGCCACTGCCAGCCAGCGATCAGCGGGAGTTGGTTTGTAAACACTCCAGCTCTCTCTGAGGACTATGTTCTACACCTGCTCCCAGAACTCTGAAGGATCAAGGACCAGTTCCCCACGATGACAGCATGCATGATTAGCTGCCCTTCACCTCCCTGTCCCTCTTCCGCTGTCCCCTACCAAGGGTTCCTGGGATCAGGACTCCTTGTTTTAGAGGCTTCTAGGGGAACCTGAGCCAAGACAAACACGAGTGTAGCTGGGACAGGAGTACTGGGGGTGGGTTAAGAAGATGTCGAGGCCGACCAGGGAGCCAGAAAGCCCTGGTCCCTGACTCCAACCTGAAGACTGGGATCGGAGGTCTTTCCAGAAACAGAGGGCTTCTAGCTGCTCCCATGGGTTTCAGGAGGAATCGGCTTTCTTGGATCAGCTGACCTCTGACAGTTTGTTGAGGGAAGGAGTGGGGAGTGATTGTTACAGACCCTGCAGGGGAGGGAGCCCGTGGGTGGTGGTGCCGAGGCACGTTTAATGAGGCTGTCCCTTAGCCAGGGACTGAAGGTGGATCCTTGACACTTGGAAGCAGCGTGGAGAGTCACTATGCACCCCCTGAGACAGGGAGGCCTCTGCCTGGAGCAGGGAACTTCATAAACAGTGGCCTAGAAGGAACCATCCACAGAGCCCCTGAGTGCCCAGGAAACCAAGAGTTAGCTTGTTTCCCTGGAGATGGATAGTGGTGATGGTTGTAGAACAGTTTGCATGCACTTAAAGCCACAGCACTGTACACTTAAAAATGGTTGAAAGGGTAAATTGTATGCTATGTGTAATTTACAACAACAAAAACAAAAGCAACAATGGGTCAGCTTTGATGCTTCTCCTGGAGCACACGCTGGGAGCCAGTAACCTTGCTCCAGCGCTGGGACCTTTCTTGTCCCGTTCGCTTTTCTAACCACCCTGAAGCTGTTGTCAGCAGGCTGGGGAGGACACCAGAGGAGCAGCCGTAGAGAAGAATCCATCCCTTCTGCCCTTTCCCACTGGGTGCCTCCAGCCCAGAGCAGGACCGGACATGTTAGCCTGACTTTTCTGACTCTGAACTGGGTCTGTGAACTGAGTCTTAATGGGACCATGGGCCCGTCCCTGTTAAGAGTGAACAGAAAAGTCATGAGTTGCCTGGAGCCTTATTCAAGGGAGGGGAATGTTTATTCCCTCTGAACAGAGTTGAAATAAAGAAAGAAAGAAAATGGGCTGGGTGCGGTGGCTCACACCTGTAATCCCAGCACTTTGGGAGGCCAAGGCGGGCGGATCACGAGGTCAGGAGATCAAGACCATCCTGGCTAACACGGTGAAACCCCGTCTCTACTAAAAATACAAAAAACTAGCTGGGCGAGG
>NW_012114666.1:5624801-5641964 GCF_000951035.1 Colobus angolensis palliatus
TTTTTTTTTTTTTTTTTTGAGACAGGGTCTCGCTCTGTCACCGAGGCTTAAGTGCAGTAGCATTAACATAGCTCATTGCAGCCTTGACTTCCTAGGCTGAAGAGATCCTCTTGCCTCAACCGCCCATGTAGCTGGGATCCTCTTGCCTCAACCGCCCATGTGCCATGCTACCTGGCTAATTTTTAAATTTTTTATAGAGATGAAGTCTCACTATGTTGCCCAGGTTGGTCTTGAACTCCTGGGCTTGAGCAGTCCTCCCACTTTAGCCTCCCAAAGTGCTGGGATTACAGATGTGAGCCATCACCCCTAGCCTTAGGTACTCTTAAGTCACTTTTTTAAGGTGAGGAAATAGGTTCAGAGAAGTTATGTAAGTGTCCTGGGTTCTCCTAGTAGGAGTGGGGATTTGAGGCCAGGTCTGTCAGATTCTGAAGCTCTGCTCTTAACCATCGTTTCCTAATTGCCCCAGGCCAAGACCTGGAGCTCACTTGGGAGACCCACAGTCTTCAGGCTGCCTTTAGATTTTAGGGAAGTGCTCACAGTTTCATCCCTTTACATAAATTCATGCCAAGTCTGGGATGAGTTGAGACTGGAGGCCCCTGGGACCCACATCATGTCAGGAAGGTTGATGGAGGCCAAGGCCATGGTCCTAGCTGCAGAAAATCTTCAGGTCAAATGTAGCCCCCACTCATTCTCTGTAAAATGAAGGCCCTGCTTCCCATCTTACAGAAGAAGATGCCCCCAAAATGCTGAACATGATTCACAGTTATGAACAGGAAAGTGTTTCATAAGTGGCATTTGCAATAATATTTGACTCGAAGGAGCAGGATCTAGGGAACATTGAATTACAGCTCATATTAAAGTGCTTTAAAAATGGTACCAATGGCCAGGCATGGTGGCTCATGCCTGTTATCTCAGCATTTTGGGAGGCCGAGGCAGGTGGATCACATGAGGTCAAAAGTTCTAGACCAGCCTGGCCAAAATGGTGAAACACCATCTCTACTAAAATACAGAAGTTAGTGAGGTGCGCCGGGGCATGCCTGTAATCCCAGCTACTCAAAAGGCTGAAGCAGGAGAATCACTGGAACTTGGGAGGCAGAGGCTGCAGTGAGCCGAGATGGCTCCACTGCACTCCAGCCCGGGTGACAGAGTGAGACTCCATGCAAACAACAGCAACAAAAAACCCAAAAAAACAGATACTGATGATCAATACCATGGATTTTACATTTTCATAAATATAACATGGCTAATAATAATACTACTACTACTAATAATAATAAAATGATAAGAATAACAGAATTCCCTAACTTCTTCTTAGGTTGTTATGTATGCCAAGCCCAGAGAGCGATGTGTTTTGTAAGTTGATTTAATTCAAACACTATGCTTCCTCCTCCACCAGTTTTGTTGTCATATTGAGACTTTTTTCATAAGTTACAGGTGCCTTGGTTTGCTGTTTCTTTTTTCTTACATCGGTAACTTCTAAATGAATTCTGCTCAGGGATGTGCCTGGAGAAAGGAAGTTTGATGAGGACTCTGGCGGAGCTGGTGGTTTGAAGGCTGAGCAAAAATAGGGGAGAGCCCACAGCCTGATCCATGCAAGTGGTAAGTCAGGGAGGATAGCTGCGCTCAGCATGTCCTGGAGTCACCTTCATCCTGGCATGTGCCCTCTGATTCTCAGAGTGAACATCAAAAATGGCAAACAAAGCCAGGAACAGTGGCTCATGCCTGTAATCCCAGCACTTTGGGAGGCAGAGGTAGGCAGATCACCTGAGGTCAGGAGTTCAAGACCAGCCTGGCCAACATGGTGAAACCCCGTCTCTACTAAAAATACAAAAATTAGCCGGGTGTGGCGGCATGCACCTATAATCCCAGCTACTCAGGAGGCTGAGACAGAAGAATCGCTTGAACCCAAGAGGCAGAGTTTGCAGTGAGCCGAGATAGCACCACTGCACTCCAGTCTGGGAGACGGAGCAAGACTCCGTCTCAAAAAAAAAAAAAAAAAGTAAAGATGTGAATTCTTAAGACCCTTTTCAAGGCTTGGTCCCCAGCTCTGCAAGGCCCAGGTGCTAAATGACATTCACTGGGCCATCAAAGTTTCTATTTTCTCAATCAACAATGGACTTCCATTCTCAACTCCAAAAGCAAAGCGTTCATCTCATCTCCATGAAAGAATTCCTAAGCAGCCTATATGAACAGAGTGTCACATACCAATATTTCTTTTATCAAATAACATCCTGAAAACAAGGACTACATCAATGTTTTTTAATATTCAAGCTGATTAGAAAGTTGGTTCTGTATTTGATTAAGTTCTGCAGAAATTGGGCTTGTGATGAATCATTAAACAAAGACACTGTTTTTTTTTTTTTTTTTTTTTTTTTTTTGGTACAGCAATAAAGCCTCAAATGATTAATTAAGGGCACAATGCCAAAACAAGTGTCTTTGTTTAAAACACAGCGGACAAGACAGCCTTGGGAAAGTTGATGTCTTAAGTAGGCGCCACAACATGTTTTTAATTATGTTCAGGAAGACGAACAAGAATAGGAATCGCCAACTGTTTAGAAAGATAATTTTTTTTTTCTGAAGAAAGATTAGAATTAAAAAAACAAACAGAGCATTATTGATTTAACACAAATGCCATTTGTTGGGCCTTTTGTAATTTCCTTATTAGTGTCATCATTCTGGAGTTCACATCCCCCTTTCTGTTATAGCATTTGGCATTTGTTCAGCTCTCAGCAATATGATACAGTAAACATGTAGTGACTGCTCATATTAAAATGTTTTATTTGTTGTAGTGTACAGATGATCAAACAGTGCACATCCTAAATTATCCCAATCATTGCCCAGGCTAATCAGAAGAGAGGGAATCAGTGACCGTCTCTACGAGACAAACAGGCTAGCCTAGGGTGCAGGGCTAAGCTGTCAGTTGGAAAAGAAACAACAGCAGAAAAGTTCATGCAACAGCAGTTCTCCATTGCACCATCATGAGAGCACCCCATTGCTCAGTTGAAACAGACATCAGCCAGCTAGGATGATATACAGAGTGAAAGATGTGTTTGGAAGCAGCTTAACTTTGGTTTGTATCAGGCAGTCAGGTTCCATTTGGATCAAAGTGTCTGATCTCAATATTAACAGTAATGACAGGCTGGGCTTTAAACAAGGCCAGCTCTAAATTGTAAAATGTTGAAGACGAACAGGAGCTCAACGGTTTGACCCCTTTCCTCCCAACTGTCAGGAAATGGCTTCAACTCATTTGGAAATTGATGGATTTCCACTGTGGAGTGGGGGCAATGGGCTCTGTATTTCAAGAAGTCACTTAGACATATCACTCATATGTACACATAGCTCCCTGTCTTCCTCCTTCTTGTCTGTCCTACTATATTTTGAGAAATGGTTAATTAATCATTTTGCTAGTAAGTAATGATTTTATCTTATCGAATGCTTTAACGATATTAGAGACTGGCTTGAGAACCACACAAAAGATGCTCTGTCTTTCATACGTTCCTGGGTTGCTTTTCTCCACTAATGTGGTTTGAGTACCTGCTTGGTACTGGACTCTGTGTCGAATGCTGGGGACACCAGGATGAAGAAGGAGGACCCTTCCTCAAAGGGCTCAGACTCCAGACTCAAAGAACTGAAAGGGACAGCGTTTCTGTGGAGGGACAGGCATTCTGGAGACTGGCTACCTGGCGGTTTCATGGGGAGTCCAGGCACAGCCGGACACAAGCTCTACTTTCTCCCCAAGAGGATGCTGAGACCTTGTGATGCTGAGATTTATTCAATAACCCAGAGGGTCTCATGTTTGTTAACAACCCCTTAAATCAGGGTGGCAAACTATGACCCACAGGCCAAATGCATCCTGTGGCCTGTTTTTGTAAAGTCTGCAGGCTAAGAATTGTTTTTACATTTTTAAATGGTTGGAAAAAATTAAAGAAGAATAATATTTCATGATATGTGAGAATTACATGAAAGCCAGATTTCAGTGTCCAGAAGTAAAGTGGTATTGGAATGCAGCCACACATGTGTGTATTGCATGGCACTGCTTTTGTACTGTGTAATGATTTTGTTCTGTACCATAATGAAAAAGCAGAAACAGGCAACCTGCATGTGAAGGCCATGGTTGTATTCTTATAAGACCTTTCCACTGGTTGTAGTGGGTCAACCCCTGCATTAAACCAAAGTCCATAGATGTATGGCAAGAATTCTCTTACATTCTCATCTTGGCCTGACTTTATATGCGGAGAGAGAGTAAACATAGTTAACCATGGACAAGAAGAAGCTGTGCAAAGTTAGGTGGCTTTTGATCCTCTTAATTTCCATGAGATTCCATGGAAATGAATCTCTGGGCTCAATAAGTGGGGAACTTTTAGGCACATACCTATACATAACCCATTTGCAAGGCGATAATTGCATTCAAAAGAATTTCCCTTAGTGAGGGCACTGAGTGTTTTAAGGAGAAATACCATATTGAGCCACTTGTGATAGGAATGAGGAGGTGAAACCCTAAGGGACAAAAATGACCACCGAGTTGCCTTTTCACAGAAGAGCATTGTTTTGCTGAGTATGCTGGAGGGCTTGGTGGGCAGATTTGGGGCCAAGCTGAATTGCTCTGCATTGCAGCAGAAAACAGGACTGGGTATTGTGGAAACAAGAGAAATTAAGAAGAAAGGAATTGAAGAAGAAAGCTGGAGGTCATGTGCAGAGGGGAAGAGAAAAGAAATCTTCAGGATTTTTCTAGAGAAATGTAGGAGAGGCTTTGTCAGGGGTCGCTGTACACCTGATGTTACCCCTAATGCTGTGTTTCCCTGGTGAACATTTTCTGACATCCCCATTGCTCATTGGTGCTTTAGTGAGAGACCCTGGAGTGGGGCTGAGTTTGGGGTTGGCATCAAGGGAAAACAGAGGCAAAATGTGGGGATTAGGAAGATGTGGGAACAGTTGATATTTGGGTCGCATTTTGATGTCACCTCATTCAGGACTATGCAGATCTCACGTCTTCCATGTGGCCTTCCCTGAGCCTGGAATCTAAAGTAGCTGTCTCTCCCCATTTCCCTGTTCTTCCCCATGCCGTGTTTTAGTTTTGGCCAAGACACCTTTCCTCGCCTGACTTGCTCTTCTGTCATTATTTGGGGTCCATAAGAACAAGATGTTGACTACTTCGTTCCCTTCTACATTCTCCAAGCTTAAAACAATGCCTGGCACATGGTAGATATATTTGTTCAACAAATGATCAGAAGGAAGTGGGGGTTCCTGCAAGCTGCCACATGCCTGTTTAGTGGCCCTTGCTTGTCCACTTGTCATACCAGGGACTCCACCTGTGTCCTGGCACAGGTAGGTCAAGCTGAGGTTAAGCTAATTCCTTTGCTCACCTAGATGGCACCAACAGCCTCCTAAATGTCTGATGCTTCTACCCCTGCCTCTCCAAATCCAGCCCTACACCCAGAATATCCTTTTCAAAATGTAATTTGAATAATGTCACCTCCTGGCTTAAAACCTTCAAGCTGCTTTCTGTCATTCTTAGAGCAAAAACTATAAGCTTTTGGCAGCCCAGAGAGTCTACATAGATGGTGCCATCTTTTTACCGCTGTGTTTGTGATCTTGCTCCCTTTGTTCTAGCCACATCCACCTGCTCTTTGTCTTCCAAAACATCAGCTCTTTCCCTCTTAGAACCTTGAGGGTTGGTGGTTCTGTGCCCCCTGATCCTCTCTTGCTCTTTCACAATACTTAGGTCTCATCTCAAAAGTTAGGTACCTTAAGAGATGTCTTCATCATCTACCCTGTCTAGAATCATCCACCTCACCACTATTTCTTTTCTTTTTTGAAAAAAAGTATTTATTTTTTGAGACAAGGTCTTTCTCTGTCACCCAGGCTGGAGTGCAGTGGTGCAATCTTGGCTCATTGCAGCCTCTGCCCCCTGGGCTCAAGTGATCCTCCCACCTCAGCCTCCCAAGTAGCTGGGACCACAGGTGCACACCATGATGCCTGGCTAATTTTTTGTATCTTTGATAGAGACAGGGTCTCGCCATGTTGCCCAGGCTGTTCTTGAATTCCTGAGCTCAAGCAACCCACCTTGGCCTCCTGAAGTGCTGGCATTACAGGCATGAACCACTACACCTGGCCATTATTGCATTTTATCACCTTGTTCTGCTATCTTTTCCTCTTGTCTCTCATCACTAGCTGCAATTATCTTATTCATTCTTCTGTTTACTAGTTTATGGTCTGTTCTCTTCCCCTAGAATGTTGGCACCTTGGCAACAGTGATCTTGACCAGGACTAAAATAGTACCTAGGACTAAAAAAGTACCTAGCTGTTATAAGCACTCAATAAATATTTGCCAAATGAATGAGTGAATTGATCTATGTATGTAGAACTTCCTGACAGCAAAGGAATTCCTTTTCTACCTACCTTCAAGTACTGACTTCCTCAAATCATATATGTCAGTCTCTGGTAGTTCTGCCCACACAATCCTAATAGATCATCACAGGACAGCACACGCCTGTAGACTGCTTCCCAGTTCTTAGATACTACTTCAAGTTACAACAAGGTTCCAAAAAGAAGTATGATACAACTTTAAGTTTTTTTTTTTTATTTTTATTTTTTAGACAGATTCTCGCTCTGCTGCCCAGGCTGGAGTGCCATGGTGCAATCTCGGCTAACTGCAACCTCCGCCTCCCAGGTTCAAGTGATTCTCCTGCCCCGGCCTCATGAGTAGCTGAGACTATAGGTATGCACGACCACACCCGGCTAATTTTGTATTTTTATAGAGACAGGGTTTCGCCCTGGTGCCCAGGCTGGTTTCCAACTTCTGGCCTCAGGTGATCCACCCACCTCAGCCTCCCAAAATGCTAGATTACAGGGGTGAACTGCCAAGCCCAGCCAACTTAAGTTTTAAATTGGATGTCGAGGAGCATGTGGAAGACCAGATAATTACCTCTAGGTCCAGAATTTTTGTAGATTTATCTACAAAATAATTGTTTAAGTCTTTTAAACAAAGGTGTGCCCCTTCTTTGATCCTGCCATCAGTGATCAATGCAGGTGTAATGATTATAGACTCTAACCCTTCATCGAAATAGCATGTAAGGGGAAGTCTTGGACTTGGATAATTGTAGGATATTTCCTTAATAAACCTTATCTGATCCTTTTCCGCTAATAATTGTATGTAATTATATTTATGTGTGAGAATGTTGCATATTAATAGAGACTAGGGCCCTGAGGATTTAAAGAGCTTAGGAAGCATTTGACTGGATACGACCAATCATTACATGTCATGCAAAGTACATGGGGAGATAGGAATTTGTCAAAAAGAAACCAGATAGTAGGAGAAACCCAATGCTTTCATTAATTGATAATATTTTTATTAGGTTGTTACTTTCAAGTGTCTTTTAGTACTTGCACTTGAATTTAAATGTCTGAAAAGGAATGGGTATTCAGGAAAAGAAAAGTAATTACACCCTGTAATTCTGATTTAATTACAAGGAAATAGATGTAACATGATGTGATAAAAGTTGTGATGGGCTCTTTAAATGATATATGTCATTAACATGTTAATTGGCATGAAATCTGAACTCGGAGCCAGAGAAATCTTAGGTGAATATGAGGTCAACTCCATTACAGGCAGTTTTATAATGAAAATTCCATAAAAGCATTTTAAATTTTACTCTGCAATGTACGTTTTCCCATTTATGTTCAATACAATGAAATTTTAGTCCTGCTGTTTAAAAAAAAGGAAAAGAAAAGGCCATCCCTGAAATGCTGGAGTGGTGAGCTAGAACTTGTAATTGACTAGACACAAAGTCAGGGCCGGATTAAATGGGAGAACGCTTTTCTTTTCTGTGCTCAGACACCAGGTCATATTCTCAAAATCCGTTTCTCTCAACATCTTAGCATAATGATGACATAAAATGCGTGAAGATTTTGATTTTTAAAAGATTGCTTTTTCCTCGAAGACTCATCCCAGGATCTGTTTATTTTATTTAATTATAATGTTTTGGCTCACAGCTGTGGTTAGTAATCAAAAATGTAAAGAAGGAAGAAGCCACACTGCCAGAAGAGGAGAAGATGCCCAGAGCCTGCGAGCCGCAGACCTTCGGCTGGAAATACTGAAGACTCGCACCTGAATACGGGGCTAGTCTGACGACTCCACTATTGATATGCTTCAGTATAAAAGTACCAGCGCATTCTCTCATTCAACACTTCTCAGAGATGGAAGCGTCTCTGTGTGTGAGCAGCCACATTGGCACTCCTTCCTCATGGCATGTGTACCACATTCAACACTCGGGTTGGCCTCCATCAGCAGAGCCATCCGTGAACATGAAGGAGGACACAGACCAGACGTGGATGCTTCACACAGAGTTCTCTACTCCTCACTTCTTGGTGGACATTTATCCTAGCTTAATTCAAATTATTTAAAAAGAGAATGGATTCCAGGGTATCTACATTTGGTAATAATCTAAAAAGAAAGAGACTTGGGGAACTCACAGAGGAGAGAAACTTCAGGTAAAGTGGGCATCAGGATAGGAGTTGATTTTTTTTTTTTTAATCTGTGTGAATTTCATTTATTTATGGAGCCTCAATCTAAAAGTGATTTAAGGTAGTTGTTTTCTAATTTCAGCTTTTATTTTCCACCATGGAATACTATGCAGCCATAAAAAGGAACAAAATCTTGTCCTTTGCAGCAACATGGAGGGAACTGGAGGCCCATCATCCTAAGCGAATTAATGCAGGAATGGAAAACCAAATCCCACATGTTCTCAGAACTAGGAGCTAAACACTGAGCACGTAGGGTGGTAACATGGGAACGATAGACACAGGGAACTACTAGAGAGCGGGAGGGAAGGGAGTGTGGGTTGACAAACTACCTGTTGGGTACTGTGTCCACTACTTTGGTCCAATATACCAATGTAACAACCCTACACGTGTACCCCCTGTATCGAAAATAAAAGCTGAAATTTGGGAGTTGGCGTTTTTGAGGCAGTCCTGGGAGCTGAACAGTGTGGTGGGTAGGAGAACAGGCTGCAGAATCAAAGTTTGGTTTGATGTGGCTGAGCACAATCCTCTCTTCTGACTCACTCACTTCTTCCACCCCACTTGGGGCAGAAGCACCTTCCTGATGTTTCCCCAACTTGTTCCTGCCCTGGGGACTCTGCACGTAAGCATCCCACTGCCTGGCATGTGTTTCCTCCACCTCCCTCCACTCGCTCAGGCCAGGCATCAAATGTCACTTTCTCAGGCTGATCTCTTTGGTTACCCCATTGAAACGAACACCTCCTTCCCCTCAGTTTCTTCTTTTGCCTGTTTCTGCTGCTTTTTTTATAGAAATGATCTCTAAACCTTGGGGATACATTCTGAGAAATGCATCCTCAGGTGATTTCATTATTGTGAGAACATCAGGGAGCATACTACACAAACCTAGATGGCATAGCCTCCTGCACACTGAGGCTGCATGGTACAGCCTGTGGTTCCTAGGCTACAAGCATGTACAACATGTGACTGTACTGAATACCACACACAACTGTAATGCCCATGGTGAGTACTGGTGTATCTAGATACATCGAAACATAGAAAAGGCTTTCATGCTGCTGGTGGGAGTGTAAACTAGTACAATCATTATGGAAAACAGTGTAGAGATTCCTTAAAGATCGAAAAGTAGATCGACCATTTGATCCAGCAATACTGCTACTGAATATCTACCCAGGGGAAAAGAAGTCATCTTATGAAAAAGACACCTGCACACTCATGTTTTTCGTGGCACAATTCACAATTGCAAAAACATGGAACCAGCCCAAATGCCCATCAACCAACAAGTGGATAAAGGAAACGTGGTATATATGTATACCATGGAATACTACTCAGCCATGAAAAGGAATGAAATAATGGCACTTGCAACAACCTGGATGGAATTGAAGACCGTTATTCTAAGTGAAGTAACTCAGGAATGGAAAACCACACATCATATGCTCTCACTTATAACTGGGAGCTAAGCTATGAGGACACAAAGGGATAAGAAAAACATAATGGACTCTGGGGACTCAGGGGGAGGAGTGGGAAGGGGTGAGGGATAAAAGACTATACATTGGATACAGTGTACACTGCTCAGGTGATGGGTGCACCAAAATCTCAGAAATCACCACTAAAGATCTTACCCATGTAACCAAACATCACCTGTCCCCCAAAACCTTTTTTTTTTTTTTTTGAGACAGAGTCTCGCTCTGTTGCCCGGGCTGGAGTGCAGTGGCCGGATCTCAGCTCACTGCAAGCTCCGCCTCCCGGGTTTATGCTGCCTCAGCCTCCCGAGTAGCTGGGACTACAGGCGCCCGCCACCTCGCCCGGCTAGTTTTTTGTATTTTTTTTCAGTAAAGACGGGGTTTCACCATGTTAGCCAGGCTGGTCTCGATCTCCTGACCTCGTGATCCGCCCGTCTCGGCCTCCCAAAGTGCTGGGATTACAGGCTTGAGCCACCGTGCCCGGCCCAAAACCTATTTAAATAAGAAATAAAATAATAAAAAAGAAAGTATAATAAAAAACATAGAAAAGGTACAGTAAAATATGGAATTAAATCTTATGGGACCACTGTCCTATGTGCAGCCTGTTGTTGATTGAAATGTCACTATTGGGCACATGACTGTGTTGTCTAGTTTGTATATTTGTTCATAGCCTGTGTCTTCCCTCCAGAGTGTAGGTCCCTAAGGGCAGTCGCCGGATCTGTCTCGGTCACTGCTGTGTCCCCAAACTGAGCACCACATCAGGCACACAGAGGTAAGCGTGCATCGGTCACACGAATGATGCAGGAATGTGCTGACACCCCAGGCAGCTGCTGTGTGTTCTTGGACTGGTTACTTAACTCACAGGAGCCTCAGGAGCCTCACTGGTCAAATAGGAATAAAACTTCTACATGACGGAATGCATGAAACCCTCTTAACATAATGCTCAGGACGTGTTAGCTTAAACATGAGAGATGTTTGTTAGAATACCAAGGCTACATAGGTGGGATCTGAATTCTTGAGTCTGTGTGAGGGGAGATAACGGAGGTGGATGATACAGGTCTGGGCGAGCACCCTCCTCTGTTTTGCTCCGTGCTGGACTTCCCGTTGCCCAAGTTACACAGCACATCTGTACCCTGGGGAGGGATTGAGATGAACTCCTTAGATGCACAGAGGTCCTCCCTTAAGTGTGCCCAGCTGAGAGTATTCATTAGGGTGAGGGCAGGCTTCTCCATTAGAGGAAGCCATTGAGGGTGAGGCAGTAGACAGTACAATCAAGAAAGCGGACTTCGGTGCTGAGTACAAATCCCAATTCCTACTGCTTATTGGCTTGAGTGAGTAACTTCACCTTATGGGCCTCAGTTTTCTCATCTGTAAAATGAAGCTAAAAAGCACACTCCTTTGGGAGGCGGAGACGGGCAGATCACGAGGTCAGGAGATCAAGACCATCCTGGCTAACATAGTGAAACCCCGTCTCTACTAAAAATATACAAAAAAGTAGCCTGGCGAGGTGGCGGGCGCCTTGGTCCCAGCTACTTGGGAGGCTGAGGCAGGAGAATGGCGTAAACCCAGGAAGCGGAGCTTGCAGTGAGCTGAGATCTGGCCACTGCACCCCAGCCTGGGCGACAGAGCGAGACTCCGTCTCACCAAAAAAAAAAAAAAAAAAAAAAAAAGCACACTCTTCCTCATAGGGCAGTGGTGAGGACTAAAGGAGACGATGTAAGGAGAGTCCCCGCAAGGAGCCTGGCACAGAGGAGGTTTCGACATATGCTGTCCATTGCAACTTCAACTCATGCTGCATTTCTGTGTCGAAACAGTGGAAGAAATTCAACAAACACTTTGTCTCAGAGGCTGAGTTACAATTAATTGAGCCTGAAAGACCACAGACTTGAAAAAGCCCTCAAAGTGATAAAGGTAAAAAGAAAAATAAAATGACATCTACCAGGCATTGAGGGCTCTACAGCGTGTGGCTAGTCTGTATTCAGCACCCTACAGCGTGCAGCCAGGCTGTGCTCAGTACTCTACAGTGTGCAGTGAGGTGGTGCTCAGTACTCTACAGTGAGTAGCCAGCCTGTGCTCAGCACTCCACAGTGAGTGGCCAGCCTGTGCTCAGCACTCTACAGTGAGTGGCCAGTCTGTACTCTCTACTCCACAGTGAGTAGCCAGCCCGTGGTCAGGACTCTACAGTGAGTGGCCAGTCTATACTCTGCACTCTACAGTGAGTGGCCAGCCTGTACACAGCACTCCACAGTCATCATCTTTTTATCATAAATCTAATGGTCACCTAATGAGGTAGACCTGTCCCATGACTCAAATTGATTTTAAAAACTCAAAACCTCATACTCTCTCGCATTTGGCGACCAAACACAACCCACTTCCTGGGACCTTCTGCCAGCCAGACCACGTTGAGCTAACACCGAGACGTCTTCAGAGTTGGACAGCAGCCAGGTCAGCAGTGACTGGCAAGGCGACTGCTTGCCAGGTCTCCTCCAGCACGAACTTGGGATGGAGCTGAATCCCTTTCGTGCACAAGCAGAATTTGAAAAGGTCAGAGCCACAATAATAGCCCCGCGTCTCCCTCCAGAGCCCACCAGCTTATTTTGCTCCTGCAGAGTCTGTAAAGCATCCTTCTGGATGACGAATGCCTTCCGAGGCTCCAGCCCACCAAGCCTTCCTCTAAGTTTCAGATGCAGAAGCCACCTCAGAGAGAACTGTGATTGTCTCCCTGCATCTCCCCAGTGCCCCTGGATGAGTGTCCCCCTCCTCACCTGCTATCACAAAGACAAGAAAGGCCATTCATAATTTAAGTCAGCCCTTTCTTTCCTACACGCCACCAACATGAGTCGGATGCTGGAGGAAAAATTGAACTCTTTCTCCCAGGATACACCAAAGATCAAGCAGAATCTCATTAAGGCTCACTTCAAAGACTCGTCCTTTATTTCCATACAAACAAGTTTAAATTATCGTGCGTGAATCTGCTGTTAGCAGGGACTCTGTTCCATTATGCATGATTCCTCACTGTTCATATCATGAATAATGGGCAGTGCTCCATTAGCGATTTCCAGTAATATGCTAAACTTTGGGAGTGGTCGTGGTATTAGGTTAAAGTTCTGTTGTTTGCCTATTTATTTTATTTCTTACTCAAGCTATAATGGCCTGCTTCATCAAATAGGTTTTGCAATGTTGTAACTAACACAGCATAACACATGTTGCGGCTATGATTTCCTTATTATTATTATGGAATATTTATTGAGCACTTACTACATGTAAGGGATGGTGCTCAGTGTATGCATTGCGTGCATAATACTTAATCTTCCAGAATCCCATGAGATAGCTATGATGATTACTCCCATTTTACTGGTGGAAAAAACTGATAATTTGAGCAGGATCTAAATTGTCCACAGATAGAACTTCTTTTTGTGTTTTTGAGACAGGGTCTCATTCTGTCACCCAGGCTGGAGTGCAGTGGTGCAATTATGGCTCACTGCAGCCTTGACTCCCAGGCTCAAGTGATCCTCCCACCTCAGCCTCCTGAGTAACTGGGACTACAGGCATGCACCATTACACTGGCTAATGTTTTAAAAGATTTTTGTAAAGATGGGATCTTTCTATTTTGCCCAAGCTGTTCTAGAACTCCTGGGCTCAAGCAAATCGCCTGCTTTGGCCTCCCAAGATGATGGGAGTACAGGCATGAGCCACCGTGCCTGCTTGATAGAACTTTCATTAATTGGTAATGCTGATTCAAATCAGTTAGTCTGACTTCAGACACTCCTATTTATAAAATATTTTTTACAATGCTATTAGTTGCTGAAGAGCTTCGGTAGATAATCTATCATTTGGTAAGCAGGTATTTGGATGTCCAGTGCACAGATGAGAAATGAATGCTCAGGGGATTGACTGATACCTGGGAGTGAGAAGATCCTTGTTCAAGCACTGGTTTTGACTTCACTTAATCTTGGGCAAGTCATCCAGTCTTCCTGGATGTGCTGAGGAAGTTGCATTATTGCCTTTGTAATTTTTAGAGATTTGGGGCAGGATTTTCTCAGCATTCTCTCTCTCTCTGTTTTTTTTTTTTTTTTTTTTTTTTAAGGCAGGGTATTGCTTTGTCATGAGACTGGATAGAGTACAGTGGTGCCATCTTGGCTCACTGTAGCCTTCAACTTCCCAGGCTCAAGTGATCCACCCACCTCAGCTTCCCGAGTAGCTGGGACTACAGGCATGAGCCACTATACTTGGCTAATTTTTGTATTTTGTGTAGAAATGGGGTTTCGCCATGTTGCCCAGGCTGGTCTCGAACTCCTGAACTCAAGTGATCCACCTGCCTCAGCTTCCCAGAATGCTGGGATTACAGGCACGAGCCATCCATACCTGGTCTCTCTCTCTTTTTTCAGTGACAGGATTGCAAGGAGAATCCGCATTCTCTTTTGATGGATGTCTCTGGAGGTTCCTTGGAGAGATAGTACCTGTATGCTGACTGTTTCATTTTTTGATGGTGTGACCCTGGACAGGTTACTTAAATTCCTCCACTTCAGTTTCTTCATCTGTGCAACGGGAATAAGTACCTGCCTCTTTCGGGGTCACTGTCAGGAATAAACTACATGGTATATGTCAACAGCTTAGAATAGCAGCTAGTGCATCAGAACCATGATATGTACATGTGAGCTGATATTTTGTATTATTTTCATTAAAACCCATAAAACGGCCGGCGCAGTGGCTCACACCTGTAATCTCAGCACTCTGGGAGGCCGAGGCGGGCAGATCACGAGATCAGGAGATCAAGACCATTCTGGCTATAATGGTAAAACCCTGTCTCTACTAAAAAAATACAAAAAATTAGCCTGATGTGGTGGCAGGTGTCTGTAGTCCCAGCTACTCGGGAGGTTGAGGCAGGAGAATGGGGTGAACCCGGGAGGCGGAGCTTACAGTAAGCCAAGATCACGCCACTGCACTCCAGCCTGGGCAACAGAGTGAGACTCCATCTCAAAAAGCAAAACAAAACAAAACAAAAAAATTCTTAAAACTTTCCAACGCGTGTCTATCTCATTATCCCAAGGTCATGTTGCATGCTGTTGGAACATCTTCCCTTTAGCTCCCTCTTCTTTTAAGGTTCCACAGTTTGACCACTGAAGTCATCATTTATTTCAATGTTCCTTCCTATTCCCACAATGCAGGACAATAATTAGCCAATGGCACATCTGCATGGTCATGTTCATGACTTCATGAAAGATGTTAAAATGGTTTGAAAAAAGTTGATTACAAGTACTGTCTCTTGGCCCAATTTCCGATTATTGAAAAACATTTGGAAGGGAAGTTTGAATTGGCCACAGCTTTTATTTCTAACCTCTTGAATTAGCTGATGTCAAATCCAGCTCCATTGTCAAGACAGGAAATGGTGGGGTCCTCTGGAAAATGTCTTAATAATTTTTGCATTATTTATTGAAGATATTTGGCTAGCTCAATGGAGAATGATTTTTCCATTTGGACATGTGTCACAGAATGTCCCAGACAGGAAATAAATGTAGGAAACCTCGGTTTAGAGACTGATGCAGGCTCCTGGAACATACCCAACCTCTCCTGCAGAGAATCTTTCTTCTGCTGGTACTGCCATCTCGACTTCCTTCTTCTTTGCTTACTCATCGCCTCTAATTCCATAGGTCCAGGTTCCATTAATTCCTCAAGATCCACCTAAAAGTCACATTTTTCTTATTCCAGAAACTGATTCTCCAGGACAATCCATTTTTATTGTTCTGGACACAAGAAAGCACTCTTGAAGTGCTTTCTCAGACATTTTTTCATTGATCTGGTGGGTTGTGCTCTGTCCTTACTCTTTTTTTTTTTTGAGACAGAGTCTCGCTCTGTCACCCAGGCTGCAGTGCAGTGGCGCGATCTCGGCTTACTGCAAGCTCTGCCTTTTGGGTTCACGCCATTCTCCTGCCTCAGCCTCCCGAGTAGCTGGGACTACAGGTGCCCACCACCACACCTGGCTATTTTTTTGTATTTTCAGTAGACACAGGGTTTCACCGTAGTCTCGATCTCCTGACCTCATGATTCACCCACCTCAGCCTCTCAAAGTGCTGGGATTACAGGTGTGAACCACCGTGCCTGGGCTGTCCTTCCTCTTTTTATCATTTCACCTTCGATTTCACATGACTGAATTCTACTTTCCTCCATTTTAAAGCTCCTCTACCTTCCCCGCATGCTGAAGAGAACTTGGCTTGACTAGCGCAGCATCTAGGCCTTGTTTAAATCAGGGAAATGGGTAAGAAGAATACCGAAAGGAACCAATGTTGGCTTGGTCCATTTACAGTGAAAGAGCAGAGACATAGGAAGGCAAGAAGGAGGTGAGTGGGAAGTGGCAAAGAGAGACAGAGAAACAGAGCCAGTGGAGGTTGCATGTGCAGGGAACTTTGCATCTTTTTTTTTGGTTAGTTCTGGGGCACAGGTGGTATTTCATGAGTGGAACTTTGAGAGAATCAGATGGGTAAAGGCAATGGTAGAACTTTATTTTTTTCTTTTTTTTTTGAGACAGATTGATTAGTGATATTTGCTTTGAATACAAGAAGTGGAGCTGGTGAGTGAGCATGTGTGTTTTTCATTGCTATATAAATAAGGTCAGAAAGAGGAGATTAAGGCCCAGGTAACTTTTAAAAGCACAAGGCAAGCAAGTGGGAAAAGGCAGGCTATAATCAATTGTTTTTTGACCTAAACCACATTTCTCAAGAGCAGGACTGGATGGGTCTAGTTCATTATCACATCTCCAATGTCTAGAACAGTGATTGTACATGGTAGATATTTAGCAGATATTTGGTGAGTTAGTGACTTGAGTTTTGGCAAGGAGAGTTATAATCGTACCAAGCTTAAGCCAGTTTTCTTAATTTATGGACAACTTATTTTCTTTTTTTTTTTTCTTCTGTTTTTTGAGACGGAGTCTCGCTCTGTCGCCCAGGCTGGAGTGCTGTGGCCTGATCTCAGCTCACTGCAAGCTCCGCCTCCCGGGTTCCCGCCATTCTCCTGCCTCAGCCTCCCGAGTAGCTGGGACTACAGGCGCCGCCACCTCGCCCGGCTAGTTTTTTGTATTTTTTTTCAGTAAAGACGGGGTTTCACCATGTTAGCCAGGCTGGTCTCGATCTCCTGACCTCGTGATCCGCCCGTCTCGGCCTCCCAAAGTGCTGGGATTACAGGCTTGAGC
>NW_012114666.1:5642460-5644321 GCF_000951035.1 Colobus angolensis palliatus
TGCTGGGATTACAAGCTTGAGCCACCGCGCCTGGCCGGCAGGTCTACCCTTAAACCTCAGAGGTCACATTCCTTATAGAGGGAACATAAATCCCATTAAATACAGGACAACTTTTGAGGCAGGATTGGCAACTGTTAAAAAGTCCTGAACATTCAGTGACATGGGTTTTTCTTTTTCTTCTTATTTTCTGATTGACCTAGAGAAGAGCAACCCGTTACTCTGTCAGTTTTTCCTTTTATAAATAATAACAACCCATTCCTAACTTTTCCTACCTCACCTGAATAGACGAGATGCAAATTATGGAAGTCGTTAGAATTTTAAAAAAAGTTTTACTGTACTTTAAAAACTCTTTCATTTGAAATAATCACAGATTCACAGGAAGCTGTAAAAATAGTAGAGTCCCATGTAACCTCCCAGTTTCTCCCAGTGGAGATGTCAATCTTAAATAGCTGAAGTACAATATCAAAGCCGGGATGCCGACATTGGTACAATACTGTTAACTAGGCTACAGACATTAGTTTTTACAATTTGTGTGTGTGTGTGTGTGTGTGTGTGTGTGTGTGTGTTTGCGTGTGTAGTTCTATGCAATTTTATCCCTTGCATAGATTTGTGTAATCACCACCACAACCAAGATACAGACTGCTTGGAACAAAGAATAATGATATTAACAGCTACAATGTGTTTGGTACCTACTACATTACAAACACTCAGCTGGGTGTTTTATGTGCATTACTTCATTTAATCTTCCCGTCAGTCTGGAAAGTCAGATGCTACATGTGTTTTACAAAGAAGTGAGCTGAAGCTCAGACAGCTTAAGTCACCTTGCACTGGTCACCTGTTTAGCCAGTGAACTGCAAAACTAAATCTGTTGGATGCCAACACTTGCCCTCTTTTAATAATTCTATGTTGGTGGATAGAGCTGGAGGTCATTATACTAAGTGGATTAATGCAGGAACAAAGGAACCAAATACTGCATGTTCTTACTTATAAGTGGGAGCTAAACATTAAGTACACATGGATGCCAAGAAGGAGACAACAGACACTGGGGCATATTTGAGGGTGAAGGATGGGAGGAGGGTGAGGATTGAAAAACTACCTATTGGGCCAGGTGCGGTGGCTTGCCTGTAATCCCAGCACCTGGGGAGGCAGAGGTGGGCGGATCACTTGAGGCCAGGAGTTCGAGACTAGCCTGGGCAACATGGTGAAACCTCTCTACAAAAAATACAAAAACTAGTTGGGCATGGTGGTGCGCGTTGTAATCCCAGCAACTCGGGAGGTTGAGGCAGGGGAATTGCTTGAAACCGGGAGGTGGAGATTGCGGTGAGTCCAGATCATGCCGCTGCACTCTAGCCTGGGTGACAGAGCAAGACTCTGTCTCAAGAAAAAAAAGAAAAACTACTTTTGCGTTATTATGCTGATTACCTGGGTGACAAAATTATCTGTGCACCAAAACCCCAAGACACGCAATTTACCCATGTAACAAACCTGCATAGGTACCCCAAAGAAATATAGATGAAGTTCTTTTAAAAAAATAAAAAAGAATGAATACAATGCTTAAAAAAAAATCCGTGTTGGAATTAAATTTAAGAAAAGTCACCCCATAGCCTCACCATACTTCACAATTTGGTATATTTCCTCCTACTCTTTTTCCATGCAATGTGGATTTACACTTAATTCTTACAAAACTGTTGGCACAATTTCTATCTCACTTTTCTTGGCTTAACATTACATCTTAAGTACAACATGAAAACCCTTCACAATGATCACTTTCATTTTTGTTTGTTTGTTTGTTTTTGAGACAGAGTCTTGCTCTGTCACCCAGGCTGGAGTGCAGTGGCGCAATCTCAGCTCACTGCAACCT
>NW_012114666.1:5645346-5700538 GCF_000951035.1 Colobus angolensis palliatus
TAGACCAGGATGGTCTCGATCTCCTGACCTTGTGATCCACCCGTCTCGGCCTCCCAAAGTGCTGGGATTACAGGCTTGAGCCACCGCGCCCGGCCTATTTTATTATTCTTAATATCATTGCTTAAATATTCAGAAGGAATGTCTTTAAAATAGTACACTGGGCTGGGCATGGTGGCTCATGCCTGCAATCCCAGCACTTTAGGAGGCTGAAGTGGAAGGATCGTTTGAGCACCAGAGTTTGAGGCTGCAGTGAGCTGTGATTGTTTAGAAAAAAAAAAAGTGTAGCAGATACTGTCAATCAGGAGCTGATGAATTAGAACCTCCAGGACAAATCTGACCCAGCTGCCTGTTTTTGTAAATAAAGATTTATTGGAACACAGTCCCACGCGCTTGTTTACATATTGTCTATGGCTGCTTCACATTGCATCAGAGCTCAGTAGCTGCCAAAGAAGCCGTATGGCCTGCAAAGCTACAAATATTTACTCTCTGGTCCCTTAACAAATTTTGCTGGCCTAATCAAAACCACAGTTAGATACCATCTCACACCAGTTAGAATGGCGATCACTAAAAAGTCAGGAAACAGCAGATGCTGGAGAGGACGTGGAGAAATGGGAATGCTTTTTGTGAGAGTGCAAATTAGTTCAACCATTGTCAAAGACAGTGTGGCAATTCCTCAAGGATCTAGAACCAGAAACACCATTTGACCCAGCAATCCCATTACTGGGTATATACCCAAAGGATTAGAAATCATTCTACTATAAAGACACATGCACATGTATGTTTATTGAGGCAGTGTTCACAATAGCAAAGACTTGGAACCAACCCAAATGTCCATCAATGATAGACTGAATAAGGAAATGTGGCACATATACACCATGGAGTATTATGCAGCCATAAAAAAGGATGAGTTCATCTCCTTTGCAGGGACATGGATGAAGCTGGAAACCATCATTCTCAGCAAACTATCACATGAACAGAAAACCAAACACCACATGTTCTCACTCAGTAGTGGGAGTTGAACAATGAGAACACACAGACACAGGGAGGGGAACATCACACGCTGGGGCCTGTCAGGGGACGGGAGGCTGAGAGAGGGATAGCATTAAGAGAAATACCTAATGGAGATGATGGGTTGATGGGTGCAGCAAACCACCATGGCACATGTATACCTATGTAACAAACCCGCACATTCTGCACATGTATCCCAGAACTTAAAGTGAAACAAAAAAATAAAAAAAATTTTTTGCTGACCTCTGCTCTGGAAGAGAGTTATGCATAAGAGGTAATAGTGATGGAATTTGTCCAGAGAAGGCTTTTCCAACCCTGGTACTACTGACGTTTCAGGTTAAATAATTCTTCATCATGGGGGGCTGTCCTGTGCATTGTAGGATATTTGGCAGCAACCCTAGTCTCGACTCACTACTAATTATAGCAAGCATAGCCTCATGGCAGGGGCACATGCAAGAAAAGAGGCCATTACTATGTACAATGGAGCAAGTGGGTACAAGCTCTTAGATTTCTTGCTTTCTTGTGCCAGGGAAGAAGGCACACAGTTGGTATCTAATAAGTGTTCACCATTTGTTGTAATAATAGTTGCTGCTGTTAGGCATGGAGATGACAATAAATATGGAGACATCCTTATCCTCTCTTCTTCCTTCCCTGGCTTTCCGTGGCTCTTGGAATATGTCCTGGGTGAATAACTTCCTTTTCACACCGCTAGTGTATACAGAAAAGCAGCTCTATTATTTAAATTATCCAAGATCAAGGATGTAAAATGAAGGCTGCCCCTGGCCCCACGAGACATCCAAATAAATCTCACGGCTTCCAAATGTGACTGTGTCACCCTGGGATTAATACCAAGTAATCCAGTGCCAACATCAAGACAGTGAAAATAAGCATTTACTCTCCCGGAAAATCATTTTATACTGATTACAAGTTGTAGCCTGTCACTAGGATGTGAATTGAAAATGCGCACATTTGCAAGGTTAATATTTCTGTCTAAAGTCGCTCTCTCCACTGCCTCCCCACCCTATTCCCTGGCTCAAAAGGAACAGGAATTCCAAATAAATATTTGTCCTGAGACATCCATATTCCAACACACAAAGTTTAAATTTGCTTTGCATGTACCTCCATGACACCAGAACAGCATAAAAACAAGTGGCCATGGTCTAGAAAAGGCTTTTTCAACCTCAGTGCTATTGACATTTCAGGCCGGACAATTCTTTGCTGTGGGGGATGGTCCTGGGCATTGCAGGATATTCAGCAGCTTTCCCGGCTTCTACTCACTAGATGCCAGTAGGACCCTTTCATTAACTGTGACAACCAAGATGTCTCTAGACAAATGTCTAGATTGTCAAATGTAGACATTGTCAAATGTCCCCGGGGGGCCAAGTCATCTCCCTGTTGAAAACCACAGGTCTGGAGATCTCAAAGCAAGTGGGTAGGCAACCCAATAAAATCAAGCAGCAGAGCATGGCCACCCACCCACTATTCTAACTTCACCCTCTGCCACTACTTTTCTTCTAGTCTTTCACCCCAAAGCCGGCCATACTCTGTCACCTCCTCCTAGCATTTGCTAGTCTTGGCCACTCTGCCTGGAATTTCCTCTCCTAATTCATGTATTCTGGAAAATCACCACCTCAATGAAGTCTTCCATGACCACCTCTCTTTCAGGGCTAATGTGGACCTAGACATAATTTCCTCTGAATATACATCACCCTTTCAACAAGCAATAGAGACACAATTTTGTAGGAGTTGAGCTTCAAGTCTGGGCTTGAGTGAAAACTACATATAACCCAGCTACACTTAGAAAATCTCTGAAATCCCCCTTGAATGTGGTATGAGTTGAATATTGCAGAGTTAACTCTGTTTGGTCATTTTTACAAGTGCTGATGTTCTGAGAAGTACGGAATTACCTGAAAGAAAGGAACACTAGGAGGGGACCCTATCTGCAGATGTCTGAGTTTTCAGACGTTCATACTTTTGGAAAATCTCCCATAACTAATGAGGAAAAGGTCACACATTCCAGTATGTTCCTGCTTACCTGCAGGGTTTACTTCATTCTTTCTTAATAATGAACCTCTGCAAACTTAATATCAATGAATAATCGGCCACTGGAAGAGAATTAAACTACATAATATAAGGGAAAGTACCTAAATATTGTACCTGGCATGTAGTGGGTATACAATACGGCCTTCTGAATTTAAACCTGAATTTAAGCTGGTCCTTGAAACTTACAGAGGTGGCCGGGTGTGGTGGTTCATGCCTGTAATCCCAGCACTTTGGTAGGCCAAGGCAGGTGGATCACTTGAGGTCAGGAGTTTGAGACCAGCCTGGCCAACGTGGTGAAAAACGTTATCTCTACTAAAAATACAAAATTAGCCAGGTGTGGTGACAGGTGCCTATAATTCCAGCTATGGAATTATAGCTTTGGAGGTATAAAAATAAACAAGGCAGATCCTCTGCCCTCAAGTAAGTCACAGTTAATGGGAAATATGCATCAAAACATAAAAGCAACCACATCTACTGAGATGACGCAACACTGAAGGTGGGTGAAAGCCACAGTCGAGAGCCTGACAGTCACAGTCGCAGGGGAAAACGCCAGTTGAACATAGTCGCCTCTTTAACTTTCTTCTTCTTCTTTTCTTTTTTTTTTTTTCTTGAGATGGAGTCTTGCTTTGTCACCCAGGTGACCTCGGCTCACTGCAACCTCCACCTCCCGAGTTCAAGCAATTCTCCTGCCTCAGCCTCCCGAGTAGCTGGGACTACAGGCCCACGCTGCCACGCCCGGCTAATTTCTTTTGTATTTTAGTAGAGATGGGGGTTTCACCATGTTGCCCAGGCTGGTCTCGAACTCCTGAGCTCAGACAATCTGCCCGCCTCGGCCTCCCAAAGTGCCAGGATTACAGACGTGAGCCACTGTGCCTGGCCTAGTTATCTTTTAAGTTATCATTTTCACTCCCACTCTTGCCACGCCCACCCAAGAGTCACTGCAACTGTAGGCGACAGGCAATAATGAAGTCTTCACTTCAAGAGGGGAGTCCGAGTGTCAGGTTGGTTTCTTCCCAAATCGAGACTTGAGAGCAAAAGAGGTCCAGGTGCTCCCCAGCCCGGTCTTGATTTACCCCAGCTGGCCTTTGCCTAGAGAACAAATGGAAAAATGGCCTTTTCCTGTAACTGCTGTTCTGTCATGTCTAAACAGGTACCCGAGTTTTTACTTTGGTGACATCCAAGCAAGGAAGTCCATGGTGGAAACTGTCTTCAAAGAATATCCCCACGTAGAATCAAGGGAAAATAAAACAGATCTTAACATGATCCTGAAGCCAGGTCCCAGATGGTCAACAGAGGCCACAGGTAGGAAGAAACTTCCAGTGTCATTTCTTCTAGGGAGGCACTGCTTTTTAGACCAGTTTTCTACATTGCGTACAGTGAACGCACGGGAAATTTGTTGGTGGAAAGTGAGATCCTGTGGAGCTCGGTATGCCGGGAATTGGCTTTGGGATGTTAGTGAAAATTCGAGTGGAAGTGATCGCTGCCCACTTCTAAAGACGCTGTCTGTATCGGCAGGTGTGTGAAGTCAGGAGCCAGGGAGAAGGAAGTGGTGGCCATGTTTCCAGACCTCTGAAACCCCAGGACATCTGAAAGGGTTAATTCCAAGGTACACCACGGGCTATTCACACAGAGGGAGGGAGAGGAAAAGAATTTATATCCCTTTCATATATAAAAGGAAACAGATGTGATTTTCTTTACAAAAGAGCATTTCATTAAAAAAAAAAAAAAAAAAGGCTAGGCGAGGCAGAGTTAACATAACCATTATTCTCCATCTCAGGAAAAGCAAATCCTGTTTGCCTGTCATTATAGAAGGTAGCAAAATCCTTTCATCCAGTGATTAGTTGTAAACATTCCGCCGCCTTCTGGGAGCAGGCCTCTGTTTCCCATCTTACACCGAAGCCATTTTCTTAGACTAATGTTTTATACACACAGCTCAGATACAATGCAAACTCCCGGTACCCCAAAGGCAACGGGGCATTCGTTTATACTAAATCAGAAGTGTCGCCCTTGACAACCTGCAGCAGTGAAACATTTATTCAGTCTTGCATTCCTGGCACTTAGAATTATTTCTTTCATGCCTGATAGCCAAATTACAATATGGCAGGTTTCCCTGGAGCCATAGGATCATTAGTGCCAGCTCACAACATACTTTCAACTGATATGGCATTTCATGTACAGCTGCCAATCAAAAAATGGGATATGCAAATGAGGATGGGAGCATTGGTGTACAATTCCTGTACCGTGAGCTCCTCACAGATTTCCTTAATGACTAGCAGTCATTCCGCTGAGTAGAAGAAGTGGAAAGAACACAGAGGAAAATTCCCCCAGGAAGCCAGTTGCAAGAGCCAGAAGTTTTTACATTTGATTTCCATATTTATTCTCTTTCTTGCCCCCTCTGTGTGTTTCTAAACAGTAGGTCTAAAAATACTTGAGCAGGGCTTGTTACATAAATACAGAACCTTGCCATTGCAGTTGAGGCTCTCAGGCCACGCTAAGAGGTGAGGGGTGAGTTCTGTCTAAATACTGTGTGAGACCCAGGGCCTGGCCTTCTAGAGTGGAGGAGCCAGGCTCATTTGGAGGCAGGGGGAACAGCCGATTGGAATACTGTCTTAAAAATGAAGGTGCGGCTGAGACTATGGGTCTAACGCCCTTGTCTGGACTGGGAGGTGGGACACCATCTTTGTGTCTGGAGTGATCTGGTCTCTACTTTTCTCTCCAGGCTTGTCTGGGCCACTCTCCTGCTTTGCTCACTAGACTCCAGCCTCTCCAGCTTTATTTTCAGATTCTCGAAAGTTCCAGGCTCCTTCCTGCCTGAGGCAGGGCCTGGGCTTTGTTCGTCATGGTTATCCCTGGTCCCTGGCTCAGAAGGAGTTAAATCAAATTGATGGAATGAATAAGTGAAGCTCCCCATGGACCAAGTACTGCCTAACCAGGTAAAGCTTGGATTGGAAACCCTGGGTTAAAATCGGAGCCCTAACAGTGACCTTAAAAACATCTCCAGGGTGACAGGGGATAAGAGAAAGATTCTTAAGGAAGAATTGTGAGGAAGTCTGTCACGCCCCACGCCTGAGAATGGTATTCCCATTCTTCCCGTGACTGCTTAATATGGAGCACTGTCCTTTCACCATCTGACGGCTGTGATCTGCGTTTCCTACACGGAGGGAGGCGTGAGTGCTCCTTTGGGGCGCCCCAGTATCTCCATTAGCCTTTTTCTTTCTGTGGGGGTGGAAATATATACTTAGCCAGTGTCTATGCAGTACTCACTTCTGAATTGTCCTTTATTTTCCAATTCTGAGAGGCTGAAATATCATAAGTCAATAATACGACATTCTGAAGAGAAAAAAAAAATCCCTTTTAAGAAAGGTTTAACTCCTTTCTGCCTCTTGTTTTTATATTATTCCTACCATATGTGGCATGCTTTCCCCATATATCTAGATCTGGGTTGACTCCTTTGTATTTTAAAATGAGAAAGTACAATATCATTTAATTGTAGACTTAGATGTATCCTCTATTGATGTCTTAAAAAACCACTGAGGATGCTAAGTAATGCAGGTATCACCTGGATCATTATTGCTTTATCTCATTTTTGGTCAGGGGGCATTTTTACTTACAACTTCAAGGGTGAAGCAGGCCTCACAATCATTTTATAAAATTGAACACAGGCCCAGAGAGGTCAAGCCCCTTGCTGAAGTCACAGAGCTGGGAAGTAGTCAGGCAGGGACTAAACATCGGGAAAATGGATGGCAAACCCAATATGTGAGTCACAGACACTGCTCATCAAGGTGAAGCCATAAACAAAGAAGATACAGACTGTATGATACTCTCCCCACCAAAAAATTAAATGATTAAAATTGCCGTATTCGAATCTTAATTTGATATAAATAAACGGGTCTGCATCCGGCTGAAAGTGAATGGCTTCATTCATGAAGCTATTTGGTGCTGTAGTTTTGGAGTTTCCAGTCCCAGTCAAATTCCGCTCCTTCAGTAATGAATGTCTTCCTTTCTTCCCCGTCTAGTCTCTTCCTGCTATTTGTAAGCAAGAACTGGCTCATGGCTCCCAACTGTGTGCTCCCCACATAAATTTCCCTGTCTCTGGAAGAAATCTCTGCCTCTCCCAGCTCCTGGGAAATCTGGTCGGCTCTCACACCTCGCCTTGGCCAACGTCTTGCATTTTTGTCTCTGGGGGCCTTCCTTGGGCACCATTCCGATGTCTTCGGGTTTCGAAAATAGTGAAAAGGTGAAATGCAGAGCCCCAGGTGGACCTCACATGTCATCCGGAAGACTGTTTGGGAACAAGTTAAACTGACAAAGTAAGATCTGGCTTACTTTGGGAAGCCTAGCTTTTTAGTTACCTCCTGAAATTATATTAAGGGAACAGTGAATCATTTATCCTGGTAAACTTCCAGGATTGAAATAATTAGCAAGCTTAAATAGATGGAGTGCTTACGAGGAAATGGAAACAGGGCTTTTTTTTGGTAATAACAATTATTATTATTATTATTTTTTTTTTTTATTTTTTGAGACGGAGTCTTGCTCTGTCGCCGGGGCTGGAGTGCAGTGGCGGGATCTCGGCTCACTGCAAGCTCCGCCCCCCGGGTTCACGCCATTCTCCTGCCTCAGCCTCCGGAGTAGCTGGGACTACAGGCGCCCGCCACCTCGCCTGGCTAGTTTTCTGTATTTTTAGTAGAGACGGGGTTTCACCGGGTTAGCCAGGATGGTCTCGATCTCCTGACCTCGTGATCCGCCCGTCTCGGCCTCCCAAAGTGCTGGGATTACAGGCTTGAGCCACTGCGCCCGGCCTATTATTATTGTTATTATTTTTTGGAGACGGAGTCTCACTCTGTCACCAGGCTGGAGTGCAGTGGCGCAATCTCAGCTCACTGCAGCCTCCACCTCCAGGGTTCAAGAGATTCTCCTGCTTCAGCCTCCCGAGTAGCTGGGATTACAGGCATAAGCCAACATGCCCAGCTAATTTTATTGTTTTTTAGTGGAGATGGGGTTTTGCCATATTGGCCAGGCTGGTCTCGATTTCATGGCCTCAAATTGTCCACCCTTCTCGGCCTCCCAAACTGCTGAGATTACCAGCATGAGCCACCACACCAGGCCCATAATAACAAGTAAGTAGTTACAAAATAAAAGTCATGGATTTATTCACCCCTATGGAACTTCTAGGGTATTTGTAAGAACTTCTAGGGTACATCTCAAGATTAGGGCTATATTCAGGCTGATGACAGACTGCCAGTAAAAATGATGCCTAACATTTGTGTAGTCTTTCTGATAGATAAAGCATTTTCTTTTTCTTTTTTCTTTCTTTCTTTTTTCCTTTTTTCTTTTCTTTCTTTTTTTTTTTTTGAGACAGAGTTTTGTTTTGTTGCTCAGGCTTGAGTGCAGTGGCATAATCTTGGCTCACTGCAACCTCCACCTCCCAGGTTCAAGCAATTCTGCCTCAGCCTCCCGAGTAGCTGGGAACTACAGGCGCACGCCACCACGCCCAGCTAATTTCTTTTGTATTTTAGCAGAGATGGGGTTTCACCATGTTCCCCAGGCTGGTCTCGAACTCTGGACCTCAGGCAATCCACCTGCCCTGGCCTCCCAAAGTGTTAGGATTACAGGCGTGAGCCACTGTGCCTGGCCGAGAAAGTAGTTTCATAGATAGTCTCACAAAAGCCCTGTAAAAGACAGATCGGTATCCCATTTTGCAGATAAGGAAACACGCTGAGAGGAGCAGTGACTTGGCCAAGGTTGTAGAACTGGGAGCTAGAGAAGTCCTGTCTCAAATCCAAGCCGTAGGACTCTGTCCTTCCCCACACACCAGGTTATCTCTTTGGTCATGAGAGTCTGCGGTTTTGCAGTCACATGTGCAGCGGTTACTATTAATTCATCTTCGGAACTATATGATCCCGGTCTCCTGCAGTGCTGAGTGATATAATCCAGACAGGAAACTGTGGCCCGGGGGGAGCCACGGAGTGCCTGAGAAAGGCCACCAGGGCTCGTGAAGAGCAATTTGAATGTCATTATCCCGAAGCTTCTATTTCTCGTCTGACCTCCCCTTGCAGCTGCTCTGTGCTCTCTTTGGGTATCTATTTTCACTCTGTGTTGCGTTGGCTCATGTGGTGGGATAATCTTGGGACAGCTTCATTGATTTCTTCCCCTTTCTCCAGTTCTTTTAACCACTGGGACAGTTCCGTGTTTGGATGGGAGGTAGTCACGGAGGAACCTGAACCTGAGGGCAGAGGAACGGAACTTTGGGTTTTGGAGAGTCAAAGGCCAAGGGCATGGCCAAATCACAACAGATTTGGTGGAATGTTTCCTGAGCCCCCTGTATCCTTACTTAGCCCCGACCCCAGCACCAGCAGGGAAGGGATGTCGGGATTGGAGGAGCAAAAGGATCCTCTCAGGAACACAAGAGAGTAAGTTACTGGGATAAGTCTCTGAAAAGAACTCTGAAGTTTGACTGCCTACCCCTAGGTGGGGTTAGACCTAGGAAGGGCATGGAAAGATTCCCCAGGTAAGTTTGAGGGGCAAGGGAGACCTATACTTGCAGCACTGGGAAGCCCTCAGAATTCCACCTGCAAGGAGGGTGTGAGCCAGCCTGTCTCGATTTGCATAGCCTTAGAATAGCTTTTTGCAACAGCCAACATTTTCCTTGTCCCCCCAAAAGGTACAGAGTTCAACTGAGAAGAAAGAGCTGGCAGAGAAAGCAATGTCCACAAAGGGACAGGGACATGGGACAGCAAGTAACCCTGTGGATTTGGGAATGGGGACATCTCTCTGGATGCAGTGTAGGAAGAGCAGTCCCTACTACCTGCCAGTAGGGACCATACACAGACACCAAAGGTCATGGGGAGGAAATGAACACTGAGGACCAGACAAATCGCCAATTTCTCCCTTGACTCGTCCCTACCTAAGTCATAAAAGCAATCCAAGTAAAGGCAAGTGGGAAATTCCTGAATTAACCAACAAGACCCTGCAGTAACTGAGGTATTTTCTTCCCTCTAGACATAAGGAGGGTTCCAAGAAAGAAATTAAATTAATTTATAGGATAAAAATGAAGCAAGTTATATTTTTCACACACTGGAGCTTGTGCTCTGTGAAAATTGTACCTGACATGTGCATTTAATTGCTGGTTTCCTTACCAGAGAGCAAGCATGGTGCATGGCAAGAGGAGGCAGTCCATTTATTTTTGTTGAATGAAGGCATGAATGTTCAGGATGCGAATACAAGTTGGATTCCAGAAAATGATATTAGAGGCAGTGGTAGACATTTACTGGCAAGTAAATGGGTTCATTTTCTGCCTTTTGTATGTGAGGTCTTTGTGGATGATGTACAGTAGACTCGACGTACAGTCTAACTGCTAAAGTGAGTGACGGGTGAAGAGAAAGTGGCGAGGTCTAGAAAACTAGGACCAATTAAAGTCAGGAAACAACAGGTGCTGGAGAGGATGTGGAGAGATAGGAACACTTTTACACTGTTGGTGGGACTGTAAACTAGTTCAACCATTGTGGAAGACAGTGTGGCGATTCCTCTAGGATCTAGAACCAGAAATACCGTTTGACCCAGCAATCCCATTACTGGGTATATACCCAAGGGATTATAAATCATTCTACTATAAAGACACATGCACACATATGTTTATTGCAGCACTATTCACAGTAGCAAAGACTTGAAGCTAACCCAAATGTCCATCAATGACAGACTGGATTAAGAAAATGTGGCACATATACACCATGGAATACTATGCAGCCATAAAAAAGGATGCGTTCATGTCCTTTGTAGGGACATGGATGAAGCTGGAAACCATCATTCTAAGCAAACTATCGCAAGGACAGAAAACCAAACACTGCATGTTCTCACTCATAGGTGGGAATTAAACAATGAGAACACTTGGACACAGGAAGGGGAACACCACACACTGGGGCCTGTTGTGGGGAGGGGGGAGTGCGGAGGGATAGCAGTAGGAGATATACCTAATGTAAATGACGAGTTAATGGGTGCAGCACACCAACATGGCACATGTATACGTATGTAACAAACCTGCATGTTGTGCACATGTACCCTAGAACTTAAAGTATAATAAAAAAAATATATTCAAAAAAAAAAAAAGAAAACTAGCAGCAATTAACATGTGCTGGGGACCTACTTCATGATTGGTGTTTTGTACATATTTTATACATTCTCTTATTTAATCATCAATCTGAGGTGGGAATCATTATCCCTGTTTCACAGATGTTACAGCCAAGATTTCGTGGATGAATGAGTCACACAAAGTCACAGAGCTACAAAATGCTGGATACTGAATTAGAATCACAAACGCAGGATTCTGCATAGGATGGACTCAAAATACAGTCTGAACTGACGAGACCAGTATAGTCATTACTATAATACCTATTTCCTTGTAAGTGGTTGCTAGTTTTTTTTTTGGGAAAGAGAGGATTCCCTAATGAAACGAATGATAGTGATAATATAATAATAATAGTTATTATTTTTAAAATGAGATGTACACAACTGCCATTCTCTTGAACCATCACAAAATAAATATTTCATAAATATGCAGAAAACGGTTTACCTGCTTGTAGATGAAGTATTGGCAATGAAGTTCATTTTTCCAGAATCCCATCATCAAAGTGATCACTTGGATAATCAGCTGGGATAATCTGAACTTGAAAAGTGAATTCTTCATCCCTACCTTCTGCCCCATTATTCTTTTTACTGTCTTTGTTGGATTTTATTAAACGAAGGATGTAAGCTCCTTCTTTTCGCATTGTGTGTTAGAAAGAGTCCTAGCTACGCTATACAACAGTGTTTCACAATCCTCAGTCATTTGGGAAGCAATTTTTATAAATTTTGCCATGTTTGAGAGTTACCCCTATGTTCAATTATTTCCTTAATATTCTTTTTAGAGAAATTAACATACTTTAAAAAACTACACCTCATTCTAAGCAATAATTCATACTATCATGGATGTACTGAGTGTATTTTTATTTTGCTTTATATAAGACTCTGTAACTGCTAAAATAAGAAAGCCTTTGTTTTTTGTTCACATTTTACCTAAAATCACCTCTATTGCAGGTAGGAGTCCCATATCTTTGGAAACACTGTTATGAAAGAATTTACCATAGTTTTAAATAAACCTTTTATAACACACACGCACACACCCACATGCGCTTGCACGCGCGCACACACACACACTCTCCCACCACCAACCTTCAAGTTCAAGTTAGGCTTCTCTTGAAGTTGGTGACATTGATGCTGAAATGCCTTAAATTATTGTCACTAGGTAAACAGATACAGGTTATGCCATCTATTTTGAGAACCAGTTTCACAAAACTAGTTTTTGGCAGCACGAAAGTTTTTGCTACACATTTCCTTTCCAAGTCTTTTCTCCACGGTTTCCTGCATTTGTGATACCTCAGTGATTTTTCTGCTTCGGCTCATGATGTTACAGGAGGGAAATCTATGGTAAGATCATAAAGTCTTTGGAAGAAAGAGGGTTTTAATCACATATGTGTTTGATAATTATTAACCAGCAAGCCCTTTGGAAGAAAGCCATTTTTTCCCCATAGACTATTGGGGTTGTTTTGACTTTCCCTCCATAGTGTCAAAGGTGTTCCATAGAAACTTTCCCATTTGACTTAATTGCTGTTTAATTCCTCAAACTTTGCTTCAGTTAGAAATCCTGATTTATGGCACCACTGGGCTTCTCTTGGCAAAGACATCCCAAGAGACTGTCCACTTCTAACTGACTGATTTTTAAACAAGCTCATCTCTTCTGCTCTGCAAACTTCAGACTGTTCTTAAGAACATCTGAAATGCTAGATCCTTGAGTTAGTGTCAGATTATTTTCCATGACTCAAATTAACCTAATAATCTGAGTGACAACTTAATTAATTTATCCACTCACTCTATATTTGTTGTGGGCCTTTATTTATTTACTTATTTATTTTTTGAGACAGGGTTTCACTCTGTCACCCAGGCTGGAATGCAGTGGCACAATCACGGCTCATTTCAGTATTTGTCTCCCGGGCTCAGGTGATCCTCCCACCTCAGTCTGCTGAGTAGCTAGAACTACAGGTGCGTGTCACCACGGCCGGCTAATTTTTGTAGAGATGGGGTTTCGCCCTGTTGCTCAGGCTGGTCTCGAACTCTTGGGCTCAAGCCATTCACCCACCTCCGCCTCCCAAAGTGCCAGGATTACAGGCATGTGCCACCATGCCGGGCTTACTGTGGGCCTTTTGTATAGCAAGCACTGTGCTAGGTGAGAGAGATGAAGAAAATAAAATAAAAAATAAACAAAAACCCCACATGGCACCTGTGCTCACTAAGTGGAGGCCAGTGTTTGAACAGCCAGGATGGGATAGGAAACATTTATTCCAGTGTTTCCCAAGAAAGAATAATTTGTTTACTGTCCTCACAAATTTTTCTATATCCTCGTATCATCTCTCATACTATTTTTCTTTAGTGTTTTATTTACATCAAGTGACTTTTAAAAAATGTAAATATCTTCTTTCCCTTGTCCTAAGCAACATCTGTAAGGTAGTAGGTTCCACGTGGCAGTTATATTTTTTAAAAGACATATTACAATAAGTTTGGTGATCAATAAATAGACAGTTCTAACAAAAAGTATTCATTAACTGTCCTACCTCAAATTTCATTTATTATCAGAGGTGTATGTTTCACATTTTGGAAAACACTGATTTAATTTTCAGATGAAGCCATTGAACTCCTGTCATGTGAAAATCACTACACAGGGTTTTAACTTTGCTATGAATATTCAGAGACACACTGAAACAGGGAGAAGGCCTGTTGGGGCGTAAAGGTACAAATTCAGTACCAATTTGAAAAGTTTTTTTTTTCTGGCTTCCAGTTTAAGGTGTGGGAGATTTTGAATGACATTTTCCTTGGCTAATCATTTAGCTTGTGCTCTGCATTAGGTTCTATTACTATTATTATTATTATTATTTTGATACAGAGTTTTGCTCTGTCACCCAGGCTAGAGTGTAGTGGCGCAATCTTGGCTCACTGCAGCCCCCGCCTCCTGGGTTCAAGCGATTCTCCTGCATCAGCTCTCCGAGTAGCTGGGATTACAGGCGCATACCGCTATGCCTGGCTATGTTTTGTATTTTTATTAGAGATGGGGTTTCATCATGTTGGCCAGCTGGTCTTGAACTCCTGACCTCAGGTGATCTGCCTGCCTCGGCCTGCCAAAGTGCTGGGATTACAGGCGTGAACCACCGTGCCCGGCCTAGGTTCTATTATTTTTGTTTTTTGAACAGAATCACCGAGTGAAAGCTGAAGTTTCTTTCATCTTAGGATATTCTGTCTTCACATTTCCCGTAGTGGAAAGAGAGAATACTTATCCTTGAGACACTGAAACAAGCATCTAATCCAGGGACAGCAAACTATAGCCACGGGACTCGGCCAATAGCCTTCTGTTTTTTTTGAGACAAGATCTCACTCTGTCACCCAGGCTGGAGTGCAGTGGCCCGATCATGGCTCACGGCAGCCTCAACCTCCTGGGCTCAAGCAGTCTTCCTATCTCAGCCTCCCGAGGAACTGGGATTACAGGCATGCACCACCACACCCAGCTAATTTTTTGTATATTTTTATGGAGAAGGGGTTTTGCCCTGTTGCTCAGGTGTCTCTCGAAATCTTGGTCTCAAGTGATCCGCCCGTCTTGGCCTCCAAAAACGTTGGGATTGCAGGTGTGAGCCACCACACCCAGCCCAGTGGCCTGTTTTTGTAAAGTTTATAAACCTCAGGTTGTGTATCTGCAACAGAGACAGCAAAACCTTGAAAGCCTAAGATATTTACCATCAAGCCCTTTAACGAATGAGTTTGCTGACATCTGAAAGTCGATAGATTCTGGGTAAGCAAGGAAAAGTCAAGCAGTAGCATTGCTTCCAAGCTACCGAGTGAGAGAGCTCTGATTTGCTTGGGGACTGTAAGAAAGTCACAAGGGAATGCAGAACTCCCCAACAGGTCACAAGAAGAAAGTACTTAAGGCAGATAGCTTGGAACTGAGGTGAAGGTCTCATTGGTAGGCTTGCTCCTTCTCTAGCCCATCAGGCAGGATTTCTTGATGCAGTAGAGAGCAAGTGTAAGGTTCTAGAAAGGAACTGTAAAATGTTGCAGTATCAGAATGAGGCCTTGACTTACAAGTCTTGTTCAAACTATACATGTTTGAGTTAGACTTGCAATGACTCCTCGCTTGTTTTCATGAGGCCAAGCATATCTTGTTGTCAGTGAAGTACACCACGATTCTGTGAGGCACACTGACCCACAGCATCTATAGAAGGGAGATGGCCACCGATTTTTGCTATTCCCCCCATGGAGAGGAGACTGTTTCCACTCTTTCTGAATTTGGCCTAGGCCTGTGATTCACTTTGACCCACAGAATGCAAAAGAGGTAACTTCTGAAGCTAGGTCATAAGAGACTTTGTAACTTCTGTGGGCTTCTGAGAGTGCTTGCTCTAGGGAAAGTTGGCACCATGTAAGGAGTCTGACTGTGTTGAGACCACCATGTTGTGAGGAAGCCAGATTAGTCGCATGGGGTGGCCGTGCACGTGAGCGTGCACACACATGTACATACACACACAAGTGAGGTGAAGGGGAGATGCCCAGCTAGCTCTCAGTTGTTTCAGCCATTCTAGCTGAGATACTAGATACGAGTGGAGAAATCCAACTGGAAGTAAAGGCTTCAAGTGATTCTACCCCAAGCAACTGCATGAGACACCCTAAATGAGACATCCTAGCTGAGTCAGGTCAACTCCTCGGCTGTGAGAGATAATAATAAATTTTTTTTTAAGCCTCTAAGTTTTGGGAAGATACGCAGAAGAGAATATCCTTGTTATCTTGAGGCCCCAAGAAGTCAGACAAGACGGCGGGATCCTAGCAGTAACCCGTGGTGATTCAGACACATGGTCCCTGCTCGTCTCTCCAGCTTGGTTTCACATCACTGTTCCTATTGCTTATTACAAGGATGGTCCATTTGTCAACACTTTCCCGATTTTAGCACAGAAAGCCCCACATCCTGGGAAATTCCTCAGTCCAGAGCAAACCAGGACAGTTGGTCACCCTAGGTATGACATGACAAATTTCTTTCTGTTCTTCAAACACACCAAGTCCTTTATGCTTTAGAGCTTTAGTGCAAATTGGTATCCCTGTCTGGAATGTTCTTCCTCCCTCTTCTCACTTGGTTAACTTCTCCCCAAACCTCAATTTCTTAGGGTGGTCTTCTGTGACTCCCAGGACTTCTAAGGCAAGGCCTCCTCATTGGTATAGACCCTTACAACATTTTGTACTTCTTGGTAACACCAAACTGAATTGCCAAATGTTTATGTATTTATCTGTTATGTATTTTCTCTCCTGTTAGAGTATGAACTACACAATTCTGTGCTGAAATACTAAATAAAGAAATGAAGGCAAACTGGCAAAGGAGTTAGTACCCAGAACTACTGTTTTCAAATCCTTTTGGTAATGAGGAGATAATTTAACTTGACCCAGGTCCCAAGGCCGGAGCAGAAAACATAATTTTGGTGCACACAGAATGTTTCCCAGTAGTTCTAAAAAGGGCAAATGTCTATTTAAAATGGGCTTATAGGCTATCTGATGGTCTTGATGCTACAGGAAAGGAGAAAACCCATAGGTACCCTGAGATGGGAAAAGCAGCAGCGCTGTGGCTCCCTGGTGTGGCTTCAGCAATTGCTTGCTTGTGCTTTACATCTGACTTCCCTTCCTAGGTGAAAAAGGGACTGAAATGCTGTGATGACTAATGGGAGGTTATGGAAAGATTTATTGGACAATTATCAATGTTTTTCCTCACTCAACTTTCCTTTAGTAAGTCATTATTTCATTTGGGGAATAAGTACCACTCATATCGCCCCTCACATCCTGTCATTTCATCTCCTCATTTATGCTAGTTTGTCGCCTTGATTTGTAGAAGTACATAGACTCTGTATTAGAAGGATTTTTCACTAACTGAATTTGAATTTTATTCTCCTGTCATTTTCATATGCATGCAGATAAGACTTGATATAATTCTGTGTTTTTCAATCTGCACTCATTTGCAGGCCACCTTCACAATTTTTGCCACATTCTGGAATCAAGTTTTTTTTTAAAGTTAGTCTCACCCTTAGGCTATAATCCATGTGCTCCTGAGTTTAATGGGCTGGTGTGTGTTTCTGTGCGTGTGTGTGTACACATGTGTATATGTATATATGTAATTCTCAATGAAATAAGTGCCCCAAAATAAATTTTAAAAATATGCCCATCAAAACCATAGTTTCATGGATTATGACTTAGGATAAGGCTATTTAAAAATAGTGTTTTTTTTCCCCCTGTCAATAGAGTATACAGACAACCTACAACATGGGTGAAAAAATTTGCAAACTGTGCATCTGACAAAGGTGAGCAAAAGCAACCCCATTAAAAAGTGGGCAAAGGACATGAACAGACATTTTTCAAAGAAGACATACATGTGGCCAAGAAGCATATGAGAAAATGCTCAACATCATTAATCATTAGGGAAATGCAAATCAAAGCCAAAATGAGATAGCATCTCACACCAGTGCGAATGGCTATTAAGAAGAAGAAGAAGAAAAAAAAAACAACCAGATTTTGGTGAGGTTGCCGAGAAAAGGGAATGTTTACTTGCTATTGGTGGGAGTGCAAATTAGTTTAGCCATTGTGGAAAGCAGTTTGGAGATTTCGCAAAGTACTCATAATGAAATTATCATTCAACCCAGCAATCCCATTACTGGGTATATACACAAAGGAATATAAATTATTCTACCATAAAGACACACACACACATGTGTTCATCAGAGCATTATTCACAATGGTAAAGACCTGGGATCAACCTAAATGCCCATCAGTGGTAGACTGGATGAAGAAAATGTGGCATATATACCATGAAATACTGCATAGCCATACAAAATGATGAGATCACGTCTTTTGCAGCAATATGGATGGAGCTGGAGGCCATTATCTTAAGTGAACTAACACAGAAACAGAAAAACAAATACCATGTGTTCTCATATATAAGTAGGAGCTAAACATTGAGTATCTATGGACACCAAGAAGGGAATAACAGATACCAGGCCTACTGCAGGGTGAAGGGAGGAGGGTGAGGATGGAAAAACTACCTATTGGATATGATGTTTATTACCTGGGTGGCAAAACAATCTGTACACCAGACCCCTGTGACTCTCAATTTACCTATATGACAAACCAACAAACTTGCACATGTACCCCTGAATCTAAAATAAAAGTTAAGATAAATAGGTTTTTGTAAAACACAAAATCTTCTTATTAGTACGTGTAGTGCATCTATCACACTTTGGGAAGCAGTCATATAATCCAAGGTGATCTGGTCTCTTTTTAATAGGAAGCCAACTTGGAGTTGTTACTGTCATGGTAACCGATGGTCTAAGAAGAATTCTACACAGGCCCCATCTGAAGCCCACTCAGATCCTGGTTTCAGGAACCTGGTGCCTTTGACCTGTAGCTCTGACTTTATAAAAACCTCACTCAGAATTGTAGTGACATATTAGACTGATTGCTTTTTGTAAGATTTCACAGCCAAGCCACCAGAAAATCCTGTTGGCTTGAACTTGAATATACATCTGAAATGCAACTATTTCTCATCACTTCCACCCAACTTTAAGTCATCGCTGTCTTTCTTTGGGTTGACAACATTGGTTTCCTCACTGGTTTCCCCATTTCCACTGGATTGAGAACACAAGAAGAAGAAAGCCATTTCTAGTCAGTTATTATGTGCTAGATGCAAATAAACTCTCATTAAGGAGCAAGAAGAAAGGCCATTTAAATATTTAAAATGCTTGGAACACAAATGATAGAATAAAAAAAGACCAGAATGATTGGATGGCCTCATAATAACATCTCAGGTCAACATCAGATAGCCCTTTAAAAAATTTTTCTGAACAGATTTTCTTCATAATTTATCATTCCTCTTAGACATAGCATAGAGGGCGATTTTAAATTGATATGATATAAGAATAAATACCAAACCAGTCAAAGTCGTCAGCAAATGTTCGGAATTATAGAAAACCATAGAAATGGGCTCTAATTGCATCATTATCTAATCTCCTTACTTTTGAATACCATTGCTCGCTCATGTCATTTTCTTTCCTTGTGAACTTTTCCATTTTCTCACAAGAACAAGTTTAGGATTTGGTGTATTTTGTCATGCAAAGCAATAGAAAGACTCCTCAGAGACGTGATGGAAAGGAAATGCATAAAGAACTGTGGTAAGAAAAGGCCGTTGTGGAATATGGCTGGAAAGGTAAGGAGCACTTTTCCTGAAGTTCTTTATTCCCTGGGACATAGAAAGCGAAAAAGTGGTTTGCTTTTCCTCCCCTGTATGTTCTATCCCATGATTCCAGGAGGTAGATTTTCAGAGAGGTTCACTGAAGCTTAAAGTCTGAAAGTGAGGAGCTATCAGGTTTAAAAATATCAGAGGAAATAAGGCCTTTTTTCTCCCTAAACCATTTTACCACTAAGACATTTTCCAGCTGAAGCTGAGCTTTAGATTGGTGGGGGCGTTCGGAAGTTGATGAAAGTTCCTTAAGGAAATGGTCATTTTCCAGCTGAAGCTGAGCTTTAGATTGGTGGGGGCGTTCGGAAGTTGATGAAAGTTCCTTAAGGAAATGGCTGAATGGGAAGGCCAGCAAAGACTCCCAAGGAAAGACAGAAAAGTTAGAGTCACAGAGTCAGGCAGATGGAAGAGACCTGGGAGACAAGAGAACCGGCGTTGGGTGAACAAACTAGGTCCGTCCCTCTCTTCCTCCCTCCCTTCCTTTCTTCCTTTCTTCCCTTCTTCTTTTTTTTTTTTTTTGAGGCAAGGTCTCACTCTGTCACCCAGGCTGGAGTGCAGTGGTATGATCTCCGATCACTGCAACCTCTGCCTCTTGGGTTCAGGTGATTCTCCTATCTCAGCCTCCCAAATAGCTGGGACTACAGGTATGTGACACCACGCCTGGCTCATTTTTTTTTTTTTTTTTTAAGTAGAGACGGGGTTTCACCATGTTGGCCAGGCTGGTCGCAAACTTCTGACCTCAATTGATCCACCTGCCTTGACTTCCCAAAGAGCTGGGATGATGGCATGAGCCACTGCGCCTGGCCTGAACTGAGTACTGACTGAAGAGAGTCACCTCAAAATTGATGGCAGTTTGGAACCTCGGAATGTGACCCTATTTGGAAATAGGGTCTTTCCATTTGTAATTAAGAAGAGGTCAGACTCAATTAGGGTGGGCCCTAATTCAATCACTGGTGTCCTTGTAAGACAAGGAGAGGACACAGAAACACAGAGAAGAAGGAGGCAGACATTGAGTGATGCTGCCACAAGCCGAGGGACACCAGGGATTGTTGGGAGTCACTGGGAAGTTAGAGGCAGGAAGAGTCCTTTTCTAGAGCCTTCTGAGGGAGCATGTCCTGCTGACTCTTTTTATTTTATTTTATTTTATTTTATTTTTTTGAGAAGGAGTCTCGCTCCGTAGCCCAGATTGGAGTGCAGTGGCGTGATCTCAGCTTACTGCAACCTCCGCCTCCTGGGTTCAAGCAATTCTTTTGCCTCAGCCTCTGGAGTAGCTGGGACTACAGGCATGCGCCAACATGCCCAGCTAATTTTTATATTTTCAGTAGAGATGGAGTTTCATCATGTTGGCCAGGCTGGTCTCAAACTCTTGGCCTCAAGTGATCCACCTGCTTCGGTCTCCCAAAGTGCTGGGGTTATAGGCATGAGCCACCGTGCCCAGCCCTTGCTGACTTTTGATGGCAGACTCTGTCCTTCAGAACTGTGAGAGAACATGTTTCTGTTGCCCTGTGTCACCCAGTGTGTGGTCCTTCATACAGCCGTCCCAGGAAACAAATACGCCGCCTAACACTGTTCTGAAGAGTAGCGTGTGTCTGACTTGACCTGGGTCTTACAGCCAGGACAATCCTGTTTGGAAACCCGTATGAACTCTCTCACATTCATCATTCACTTCCTGGAGAGACAGATTTTGTAAACTTTACAGAGCAGCTTTTAATCATTCTGTGGTTCCCAGATTCCTAGGCCAGAGTCTCTATACTGAAGAATTTATAATAGAGGTCATATCCATCATGGTGGCTTGAATTCTGTCCTCCCAAAAACATAGGCTCAAGTCCTGACCCCTCTTACCTGTGAATGGGACCTCACTTGGAAATTGAGCCTTTGCAGATGTAATCAAGATAAAGTAGGCCCGAAAAGCAATGACTGACAATCCTATAAGAAGAGAGGACAGAGACCCATGGAGAAGGCCGTGTGAACAAGGAGGAAGAAGCTGGAGCAATGAGGCTGCAACCCAAGGAACGCCAGAAGCTGGAAGAGGCCAGGATGGGCTCATCCCTAATATCTTTAGATGGAGTGTGGCCCTGCCTTCACCTTGATTTCCAACCTCCAGCCTCCATAACTGCAAGAGAATTAATTTCTGCTGTTTTAAGCCACTGAGTTTGTAGTAATTTGTTTTAGCAGCTCCAGGAAATGAACATGCCATCCCTCAGCCAAACCCAACCCACATATGTGTTTTATGGGCTCATGTGGTTTTGTTTTGTTTTTTGAGATAAGGTCTTGCTCTGTTACCCAGGCTGGAGTGGAGTGCCACCATCACGGCTCACTGCAGCCTTGAACTCCTGATCCTCCCACCTCGGCCCCCCGAGTATCTGGGACCACAGACGCATGCCACCATGCCTGGCTAATTTTTAAAATTTTTTTTGTAGAGATGGGGTCTTGCTATGTTGCCCAGGCTGGTCTCAAACTCCTGGGCTCAATCTATCTGTCTGCCTTGGCCTCCCAAAGTGCTGGGATCACAAGTGTGAGCCACCATGCCTGGCCTTGTTTAGTTTTTCATTAAAGCAGTTGCTAATATTTATGAACAGAGAGATTGCACATAAAAACCATGATTTCTGTTTCTTTTTGAAAAATTCGAGGAGGAGATGGTAACCTTGAGACTTCCCACATAGAGAGTAGGTCTGTCCCTTCACAAAAAGCCTGCCCGGAGCAGCTCCCCAGGTCCATCTGCCTGACTCCTTGACTTCCCTCTTCGGCTTTCCATGTCCTTCAAGCCCTCATCGGCTCAGGATTCTTTAAAGCTGCTCTCTGCATTTTAGAGACTAGAAAAGTGAAACCCAGAAATAGAAATTCCTTGCCTAATGTCACCCAGCATGTCTGAAACAGAGGATGGCTGGGACACAGACTTCAGATTCCTGAACTTCCTACGACACCGTGACACTCCCACCTACAGAATGCCACCAGACGTCTCCTGACATTCCCAGACTTCTGGATTTCACAGATGAGATTAAAAAAAATTTCAAGGAATCGACACAATAACTTTCCAACAAAAAGAACACTGCCTTACCATCTTTGCATTAAAGAAAGGCGCTTCTGTCACCAATGTAGGGGAAGACACACAAGCTCACAATACGAATAAAAACTATGCTGGCCCTAACAAGCTTTTCATGAGGTCCTTGAAAACCTCATTGCCTTTCTTCTATGCTCCCTCACCTCTGCACACTGGCCTCCTTGTCATATTTGAACACATGAGGCCGTTTTTTCTTCAGGGACTTTTCTTTTCTTTTCTTTTCTTTTCTTTGAGACAGAGTCTTGCTCTGTCGCCCAGGCTGGAGTGCAGTAGTTCCATCTCGGCCTACTGCAACCTCAGCCTCCCGGGTTCAAGTGATTCTTCTGCCTCAGCCTCCCAAGTAGCTGAGATTACAGGCATGCACCACCATGCCTAGCTGATTTTTTTTGTATTTTTAGTAGAGATGGGATTTCACCATGTTGGCCCGGCTGGTCTTGCACTCCTGGTCTCAGGTGATCTGCCTGCTTTGGCCTCCCAAAGTGCTGGGATGACAGGCGGGAGCCACAGCACTTGGCCTCCTCAGGGACTTTCATTGACTGTTCCCTTTCCCTGTAACATACTTCCCCAGATGTGGTCAATGCTTACCTCCTCTATTCATGCAGCCCTCTGCTAAATTGTCACCTCCTTGGCATGGACTGCCCTAACTCTACTGCATTCTCTCTTCTTTTTCTTTGAGACAAGGTCTGGCTTTGTCACCAAGACTGGAGTGCAGTGGCACAATCTAGGCTCATTACAGTCCTGACCTCCTGGGCTCAGGTGATCCTTCTACCACTTCAGCCTCCTGAGTAGCTGGGACTACAGGCATGCACCACCACATCCAGTTAATGTTTGTATTTCATTTTGTAGAGACGAGGTTTCTCCATGTTGCCCAGGCTGGTCTTGAACTCCTGAGCTCAAGCGATCTGCTCACCTTGGCCTCCCAAAGTGCTGGGATTACAGGCGTGAGCCACCATGCCCGGCCTCTACTGAATCCTCTATGTCCTCATGCAGGCTTTTCTTATGGCCCTGATTGCTACTCAACCCAGTTCATGTTGATTTGTTTATTGTCTGTCTATCTCCACTATAATAAGAACTCTACGAGAACAACAATTCTGTTTTCATCAATGCCTAGAAGAGTGCCTGGCACACAAAATATGCTTAATAAATTTTATTGGTCTGAATCAAATAAAATATAATACTTTATACTGAGTAAATTTCACTTGTTGAAAACCCCACAGAGCATCTTTATTTCCCCTCATTTTGCTCATGAAAGGTGAAAATGTTAGCCTATATCCCTATCAGTTTGTGGCTTCATCCTTGGGTAACAACATCATGTGATAAAAATTATCATGGGGGCCGGGCGCCAAGGCTCACCCCTGTAATCCCAGCACTTTGGGAGGCCTCGGCGGGTGGATCACTTGAGGTCAGGAGTTCAGGACCAGCTTGGCCAAGATGGTAAAACCCCAACTCTACTAAAAAAATAAAAAAATTAAATTAAAAAATTAGCTGGGGGTTGTGGCAGGCACCTGTAATCCCAGCTACTCTGGAGGTGAAGGCAGGAGAATCGCTTGAGTCCAGGAGGCAGAGGTTGCCATGAGCTGAAGTCACGCCACTGCGCTCCAGCCTGGGCAACAGGGGGAGCTTCTGTATTAAAACAAAACAAACAAACAAAAAATTACCATCGAGTCCAAAACCCTGTTGGTATTTTGGTTTGCTTTAGCAGTAATCGTTCTGTGTAAAGATCTTGTAGCTGTCAGTTACTGAACTTCCCCTGAAAGAAACCCTACCTCCAACTAAGAAAACACAAGCCCCCAAAACACCAAGAACCAAATGAATCATCGGATGGCAGTCCTTGTGGCAGCTTCCACAAGCTGCTTCATGGGTCTCTGTCCCAGCGCCGGAGGTAAACAACTTCATGGGTCCAAGTTGTGAAATCGGCGCTATGTCACATATAAACAAGTGTGCAGAAACTCCTTTAATGGATTAGTGTTTTATTGCTTTTTAATATCGGAAGTTCCTGAAACAATGCTAATAAATAGATGTGTCCTTGGTTTTCTTTACTAGTTATAGGCTTATTTAAAAAAAGAATAAGAAGGCCGGGTGCAGTGGCTCACGGCTGTAATCCCAGCACTTTGGTAGGCCAAGGTGGGTGGATCACGAGGTCAGGAGATCAAGACCATCCTGGCTAACACGGTGAAACCCCGTCTCTACTAAAAATACAAAAGACTTAGCCAGGCATGGTGACGGGCGCCTGTAGTCCCAGCTACTCTGGAGGCTGAGGCAGGAGAATGGCGTGAACCCAGAAGGCAGAGCTTGCAGTGAGCCAAGATCGTGCCACTGCACTCCAGCCTGGGCGACAGAGCAAGACTCTGTCTCAAAAAAAAAGAAAAAAAAAAAAAGAATAAGAAAATGGGAGAAGAAAAACTTCTGTAACTTTATTTTCAGCAGTACCTACTATCCTAGGATTGCTAAGCAAAGTAAATGCACAGGAACAGTAAAGTCAATCCCATCTGGATTCAGAATAAAGGTTTTTTTTTTTTTAATTTTAAAATTTATTTTATTATTTTATTTTTTTTTGAGATGGAGTCTCACTTTATGCCCAGGCTGGAGTGCAGTGGCCTGATCTCGGCTCACTGCAGCCTCCGCCTCCCAGGTTCAATAGATTCTTGTGCCTCAGTCTCCTGAGTTACTGAGATTACAGGCACGAGCCACCATGCCTGGCTAATTTTTGTATTTTTAGTAGAGACGGGGTTTCACCATGTTGGCCAGGCTGGTCTTAAACTCTGGACCTCAAGTGATCCGCCCACCTCAGCCTCCCAAAGTGCTAGGATTACAGGCGTGAGTCACTACGCCTGGCCAAGAATAAAGTTCTTGCAGAGTTAGCAAAATTCTGAATTATTTGGCATTTGAGTAATGAGGCATATGCAGGGTTAGTTAAGAGTATCAGCTATGGATTTCGAACCAGGCTTGGATCCTAGCATCTACACTGAAAATGGTAATGCCCTTGATTAAGTCGCACAGCCCAAGCCTTTCCTTTACAAAGTTGAACTGATAGTAGTGGCACCTCATGGAATTGTTGCCAGGTTTGAATGAAATAATGCATGCAAATTGCCTCGCATCGAGTCAGAACTGCATACTGATATCGATCATTATTACTGTTCGAAAAGACATGTGGTTCTGTTACTTTCAAGAATGTGCAAGAGCAAACCTTATAGGCCAAAGGGGAGAAATATGGAACAGAGTGTAGTCTATTTGTCCCACCTTAGTAATAACAATAGCCCAGTCTAATACGTCATGGGGCCTTCCTCTTTGCCATGCTCTCGACCTGGCCTCTCTCATTTAACATCTACAGCAGCCTTGTGAGGGAAAGGCTCTTGCACTCTGTGTTGGGCGAAGAAAACAGACTTGCAGATGTTGACCCATTTTCCACAAAGGTAGTCAGAGGCAGAGCCGGTGTTAGATCCCAGGCAGATGGAATCAGGCACCGAAATGGTATCATCATATTTGGAATCAAGCTGCGTATTGGCACACACAAAAGGCAAAAACTAGTTTTTGAGTGTTTATTTCCTTAAATAGACTGAACACTTTCCCACTACCTAATTTTTATGATAGGTGGACAGACATACAGACAGGCAGAATGACAACAACATATAGACTCTACAGAAAAATTCTCAGCAAAACTGTGGACAGTGGGACTGAATGGCTTGCTTCCTGGTGCTGATAAAGGAATTCGAGAAACTTTGTCTCCACAGTGGGCAGTGAATCCTGGACCAAGTAAGTTGTGACTTACTCCAAAATAACACTCCTGGAGAATGATCCAAATAACTCTCTTTTTCAGATGAATAGGCATTCAGACTATTTCAACATAGACACGGAGCTGTTGGTATTCCCCCTTGCTTTTCTTGCGACACTGGAAGGTTTGAAAGCTACGCTCTACCTTTGAGGAAAGGGAACTGAATTTTGGTTGATTCTGGCTTTGAGCCTAAACAATCTCCAAGGTCATGCAATGTAAACGAACAAAGAACAATGAGGGCGAAAGGCTTTTTGTGGCAGAGGCAACAGGAGGAAGTGTTCTCTGGAAAAAGAAGGATCTTTGGACCATCAGACTAGCAGGGATTTGAGTCAGTGGAGAAGGAAGTGGGTTCCCAGGAGGTCCCTGACATCTGGGAGCTGGAGAGATTTTCGAGGAGAGACACCAAGGCTTGGAAGTAGTTAGATGGGTAGATCTGGTTGAGAAGACCAGTGAAGAACATTTGCTGAAAGCCTGGAAGCCACGTGGCAGAGTAAGCATTGCCAGTTGGTAACTCAGCATTCACTTCAATGACCACTGCCTGTCACCTGAGGTGGGGGACCGCATCTTTGCTTTGTCAGGATCCAGCATCTAGCTGGTCACCTCTTAGCAGAAATGGCATCTAACCATGTCCTAAGGTATTGGTCAGTTTCCATTTCACTTACTGTAAGTAAAAAATCTCCACTTACAAAACTTCAGATGCTATGACCTCCCCCATCCCCAAATAGTAGTGGAGTGGGGTCCTAGGGAGGTGGCAGTTTAGAAACCCTGGCATGTGTATTTTAAGGGTACGTACTAAGTGAATAAGCTAGAGACTCCCTGACCCTCCAAGTTGGGATAGCTGTTACAGACACCGTCACACATGCGTTCATCACGCCAAGAGCCTATGACTAAAAGCCAATTGGCCACCTAGGAGCATGTTTTAGCACCAGAAAATGGGCCCTTCATTTTTTTTTCCCAACCATCAGTCCTTGTGACAAACATTTCCTTCATTCTCAGATCTTGACTTCCTCAGAAGTTAGAGAAATACATAAACTTTCAAAGGACAAAGATTTTCTTGACTAGTGAAGAGCTGGGCATCTTTAGTAATGGGCAAACCAATGATGCCTCTGTCTCAAGAATGGTTTCTGCACACTTGCATTGTTGCTTTTTAGCTCTTCTGCCTGTTGGCACAGGAGGCCAGGATCCTGGAGAGCAGCCATTAGTGCCTCCGCGCATTACAAGAAGCATCCCTTTTCTAAAACCAGGGCCATTCCAGGCCACGGCAGGATGACAGAGGACTTGGCCATTGCCACAGAAACGGAGTCATTAAAAGTAATCAGGCGTCTGCCCAAATAGTGGCTTGGATGAAAAAGGGTCATAAAACTCCTGCTGGAAGTTCCGCTGGTGTTGGCAATGCCTCCCATAAACATCAAGACAGCTCTGCCAAGGCAGCGCCCCCATGCCAAGCCCCGGCACTCCACAAGCCAATATGGCTTTCCTATCCGGGAAATTTCCCATTGGGATCTCTAGCAACATCCCATTCTGCAGCTTTCCAGGAAAAAAACAAATCTGAACCTTCCCTGTTGACTACTGACTTCGAAAGGCAATGCTTCCAACATTCAGGTTGCGTTGAGAAGAGAAAACAAACTGACTGGACAAGTGGGGCTGGGTAATTCTAATCTGTGATTTGTTTTCTTTCTACATTCATACCCTGTCCTTCCCTTCCTGTCATTCACGCAGAGAGCAATGGCTTCAGGGGAGGTATGGGGCAGGATGGAAAGGAGAGGGCCCCAACACAACTCCCCGACTCTTGTTTTGAACATGCTGAGTGGGAAGGGAAGTTTGAACTCTTAAGGATGTGGAGAATTTTGCCTTGCTTGCTAGCAGCTCTCCAGGCAGGTGGTACATCTCTAAGTTTCGTCTGGAAAATCGGAATACCTGCCAATTGGTCTTTGTCTTCCCACACGGTGGTCCTTGCTGAGCTGAGCAGAAAACCACCTTCCTCCCAGGCAGACCTTGCCGGCCTGCACCATGCCCACCCCTCTGCCAGCAAGGAGTCCAACCCTCAACCTTAATGCTGAGTGTCTATTGCCATTTATCTCTGATCTATCTTTTAAAAACTCACCACCCTCACCTCCAGTCCTCCTTCTTCCCCTCTCCTGTTTCATTTTTTCTCAAAGGTGTTTATTACTATTTAACACCATCTATATGTTTTTATTATTATCAGTCTCTCCCAACTTGATAGAAAAAATAATTTTGTCTGTTTTGTTCACCACTCTGTGCCCAGTACATGGTGCATAATAGATGCTCAATAAATCTTTCTCAAGTAAAAGAATGAGTGTTCTATGAATCAGGTTTCTATTTAAAGTGGGAAACAATTTTGTTGTTGTTGTTACTGAGACAGGGTCTTGCTCTGTTACTCAGGTTGGAGTGCAGTGGTATGATCTTGGCTCACTACAACTTTGACTTCCCGGGCTCAAGCAATCCTCCCACCTCAGCCTCCTGAGTAGGTGGGATTACAGGCGTGAGCCACCATGCCCCGTCACAAAAGATGTTTCTATCTGCATGACTTTCCACACATCCAGACAGCTCCACTCACTCACTTAACTGTTTTATTTTGATGAATCTTGTCTGCATCCCCTGGACACCAGAGATGGGTTCACAGACTCCATGTTGGAGAACTGACTTTATTTCAAGCTAGGTTCAAAATCGGGAGATCTCAGTCCTGAAGGGGCCATATGGGAAGGGGTAATCAATATCCCAATGATACGCTCCTTGGCATTTAACACAATTCCAAATCTTGACGGTGTCTGGAGCACTGGCTTTGAACCCTGTCACACTCAATGTCCCTCTTTGAAGCAAATTCTTGATAATGGCCCATGTTAGGTTGGGCTTCCCAGAAGCTGACCTTGAGACGAAGTCATCAATTTAAGTAGCTGATGCAGAAGATGATCCCAGGAAGCACAGCTAGGGCGATGGTACAGCAAGATAGGGAAAGGCCAGAAGCCAATCCAGGATGTGAGATCAAGGCAGGGCCCACCATGGGCAGCAGAGGCTCATTCCCACTGGGGACCTCCGGGAGACGTGCAGCACATGTCTCAGGTATATCCCACCTACGGAGTGACAGGCATATCGTCCAGCCACTCACTGTGCACCATTGCTTCTGGGGCATTCATTAAATCCTAGAATGCTGCATGGCTGTGAGTGTGATCCCAAAGCCAGGAAAACGTCCTGAGGCCAAGAATAGCAGCACCTGAGGGCAGCAGGTGATGGTGGAAGATACCTTTTGATGTGTGAAGATGAGTGTCCAGAGGAATGTGTGGGCTATGCACACAGTCTGCTAAATACTCCTGTCCACACCTGAAATCCCTTATCTACAAGCACAATTTTTAAGGGGCAGATATGAGGGAAGTATTTATAATAAATTAATGTACATTCCAACATTTAAATACTTGGGCATGACATACTAGAATACATGGTAAAGCAATCAGATGTTTACCATTATACATAGAAACACTGAATTTGACAGCCACAAATACAGATCTGGACTGGTGTGTTGTGCGAGAGAATCAAATGCCACTCGTAGTACTGCCTTCACGACATGAGTTTTTGATATGCCGAAAGAGTTTCGGTACAGTTAGAATGAAGTACAGTCTTCTCTCAATTTACAGGGTACTTACATTTCTATACAGTTCAGAGCATGTAAAAACTGTGTGGGCCGGGCACGGTGGCTCACACCTGTAATTCCAGCACTTTGGGAGGCCGAGGTGGGCAGATCATGAGGTCAAGAGATTGAGACCATCCTGGCTAACACAGGGAAACCCCGTCTCTACTAAAATTACAAAAAATCAGCCAGGCATGGTGGCGGGAGCCTGTAGTCCCAGATACTCTGGAGGCTGAGGCAGGAGGATGGTGTGAACCTGGGAGGCGGAGCTTGCAGTGAGCTGAGATTGTGCCACTGCACTCCAGCCTGGGCAACAGAGCAAGACTCTGTCTCAAACACACACACACACACACACACACACACACACACACACACACACACCAACAACAAAACTGTGTGAAGAGGCTGGGCATGGTGGTTCATGCCTGTAATCCCGGCACTTTGGGAGGCCCAGGTGGGTGGATTACCTGAAGTTGGGAGTTTGAGACCAGCCTGGCAAACATGGTGAAACCCCAGCTACTCGGGAGACTGAGGCAGAAGAATCGCTTGAACCCGGGAGGTGGAGGTTGCTGTGAGCCGAGATAGCACCACTGCACTACAGCCTGGGTGACAGAGTGACACTGTGTCTCCAGAAAAAAGCAAAACAAAACAAAACAATAACAACAACAAAAGAAAACCAACTGTGTGAAGGATGCTTTATGTGCATAAGTCAAATGGACTTAGGGTCTAGGCTCAGAGAGTTAGAAACCAATGTTTCACCTGCATGAATGTCTAGTGGACATTGAAGAGTTGGGATACCAGACAGTTCTTCATGGTGTGGGGCTGTCTTGTGCATTACAGGACATTTAGCACCTCTGGCCTCTGACCTCTAAATAAATGCCAGTGTCACCTCTCAATCTTTGTGACAACTGATCTCCCAAAATAATTTCTGGAAAGCTGACTAAGGGCGGTATTATTCCAATTTATAAACTATTGGTCAAAAGAAAGGGTGGAAGGAAAGTCCCAAAAATTACTGAGACACAATTTGCTATTAATTGAGATCAATGGGAATTTGGAACAAAAAATTTAATTGAGTTATAAAAAAGAGTTCGTTTTGCAGGTACTTCTGATTTTGAGGCCAGATCTATACCCACTCCACAGCAGAGAGAAATGCTGGAGAAGCCTCGGCTTATGACACACAGTGTTGTAATTTTTTCCAGAGGAACTATCATTTATCACCAGGACAATACCTGCCTATTATCTTGCAGGCCTGAGGAAGAAGCTAAAAAATATCATTTCTCCCAAAGAACAGCTTCCTGCGAAAGTGTCATTCTTTCTTGACCCAGCATCTAAATTCAAAGATCCTGGGCAAATGATAGAGGAGTTTGCTCATCATCAGGGTGTGTGCACCAGTGCAGAAGAATCTGACAAGCATTGGGGGGTGTTCTTTATTTACCGATGCTTCAGTGTTGACAGTGAGGATGGGACTAGTGAGCACAGCCACGCTGGGGCAAATCCTGGGGGCTAGGCGGGCAGCGGGTACAGAGTCGATGTGGAGAATTCGGCGTGTATGGATTTGTCCTATGCTTCACTGGTTCAAAAGAAAAGCTTGAACTAGCCCCCCAGAGGGAGAAAAAGAAGAGGCTTGAGGCAGCCCTGCTGTGCGGAAAACCATCTCATCTTAGTTAAAATAGAAGGGAACTTGGCTTCTGGCATTATCCTGAACACAAAAGTTTTTAATATAAGGTCTGTCATAGCACAACTTTATATTAAAAGAGCTGGCTTTGAAGTCAAACTGCCTGGGTTTGACACTCTAGGTCTATTGTTTACAAGCTCTGGACCTTGCATAAGATACTTAATCTCTGGAACCTCAGTTTCCCCATCTGAAAAATGGGGATAATGCTAAATTTTTGGGCTTTCTAAGAATCAGGTAAAATAATCCCCGTAAATGCTTAGCACAGTACCTAGCACATCGTAAGACTATCTAACTGTGGTGTTATTATTAAAACCCTGACAAAAATCACACCATCTTGGAACCATGAAATATCACTGGTTGTGCATTTTAGGAACAAAAAAATATATAGTTACTGCAAACTTGGTGAATTCAGGAGTAAACCTTGTCTGCTTCTACATCTTTTATGCCCAGCCCTGTGCTTCATATGAAGTAGAAACTCGAAATATTTATTGACTTCGGTTAACAAAAGTAAAAGTCGTGGACAGAGTACTTAAAGTAGGCTAACCAGATGGCCACGTTCTATCAATTCTAGCAGTGTGTAAATTACACCTTAGGATATAAAAGGAGGTGATATGTGTAACCATAAGTGTGCAAGGTAGGTGATAAAATGACATACGCTGTCTTATACTGAATTATTGTTATTATACTGTCTTATATGTTAGATCTATTTATACTACATTTACAAAATGTATCATTTTCCCCTTCACTCGGAAATCTTGATTTTTCATTAAGATGCTTTCCTATTGCACAGAAACTTCGCAAGGGCTGTGAAATGGGCATCAATGTTGTTACTTTGGACTGAAAAGTCCATTGCAGTTGTACCTCTTTTTAGTACCAAAGTCAATGTAGGAGCTGATTGGCTGCCATGTTTATAATCTTTCAATTAGTCCCAGAGCCTGAAGACATCTTTATAACGATGTCTTAAAGATGACTTTCCCCCATGATGTTTGTTGAGAGACTGACCAATGCACTAAGGAGACTGATTTAGGATTGAATCCTGGTTTTGTTCCTCACTATCGGTGTGACCGCGGGTTTACCTCTCACCATCTTTAGCCTGGCTCGAAGTCCTCCATGGTCTGACTCCTGCCTGCCTTTCTGACTTGCTTTCCTTTCCCTCTCTTGTCCAGCCATCTTTCAGTTCCAGCCACAGTGGCTTTCTCTCTGTCCTCGAACGTACCAACCACATGGCTCAGAGCCGTTGCACTTGCTGGCCCCGCTGCTCAGATCTTCACCACGTGGGACAAATAAAGATTGTAATAGCCTCTTGCCAGCACAGTTTAATCTTTATGCCAAATGAATGTTGGTGCCAGACTAGTGTTGCCAGATTTAGCAAATGAAAATACAGCAAACCCAGTTAAATGTGAGTTTCAGATAAACAACGTGTAATATTTTTGTTTAAGCATGTCCCCTGCTGTCCTATTTATGAAAACACTTTAATTTTCAGAGATTTTTTGATTTGAGAATTGTGGTTAAGTAATTGTAGGCATGTATTACTTCCTTTCATTTTACAGATAAGAAATTGAGTCACAGAGAGGTTAAATAACTTGGCTAAGATCACACAGCAAGAAAGAGCCACAACAGGTTTGGCCCCAGTCTGCCTGACCCCAGACAGTCTTCACCCTTTTTATGAATGAAGGTCTCTGATGCTGGGCTTCTGTATCTACAAAAGCAACTTTGTAACTCCTAATTCATAAAGTTGTTGATAGGATCGAATGATGAAATAATGTCTATAAAACAATTGGAATACAGTAGGCCCTCAAAAGATAGTACTGATAGATTAAGGCTAACAGAGCAACCAGGAAGAAAAACGTTAAGGTGGGAATGTTTTCAAGCAGAAAAAGCAGGCCGTCTTGAAAAAGATTGGTTCGTGTTACTCTTTCTTAGACATGTGTTCACAACAGATATTTGGTTTTTGTTTACTAAAATAATAAACAACATTCAAAGGATTTTAGGTTTTTAAAATAAGAAAAATATTCAAAGCAGTGACTTCATAAGGGAGAGACAAAGGATTTTGTCACCTAGATTATCCGTCAGCTGAATGAAGTTTTATTTTTGCTTCATCAAGTGGCACAGGACCATTAAAAAAAAAACTCTAATGGATGAGTTGATCTCTCCAAATAAATCTAACTTGCCATTTTATTTTATGCATATGAATTTATGCATTGCATAATTGGTGCACCATAATTGGTGCAATGCAATGCAAAATTGGTGAATTTTATCATCAAAGAATTGGAAGTAATTTTTTTTTTTTTTTTAAAGATGAAGAATGACTGGGTGCAGTGGCTCACGCCTGTAATCCCAGCACTTTGGGAGGCCGGGTGGGTTGATCAACTGAGGCCAGGAGATTGAGACCAGCCTGGCCAACATGGTGAAACCCCATCTCTACTAAAAGAAACAAAAAAAGTAGCCAGGCATGGTGGTGCACACCTGTAGTCCCAGCTACGGGGGAGGCTGAGGCACGAGAATTGCTTGAACCTGAGTGGTGGAAGTTGCAGGGAGCCGAGATCCTGCCACTGTACTCTAGCCTGGGTGACAGAGTGAGACTCTGTTTGAAAAACAAGAACCACAGAAACTTTTCTTTCTGCCTGGTCTCAGTTGCTAGGATTTTGTCCCAGTTTACCCAGGTTCAATGACGGCGTGAAAAGAATACAAAGCTGGTTTTCCCTTTTTTTTTTTTCCCCCATAAAAACACAGGCTAAAACTGGGAAATTACAAGGATGTTAGGTGGCAAATTAGAAAAGTCATGCTTTTGTCTCAAGAGCCAGAGTGTTCGTGCGTTGGGTTCGTTATGGCACTTTTAAAGAAGCTTGAGTTTGTGGTAGTCAATGTGAAAGTGAAACTACACCCTCTCTCCCTCGTTCTTTCCAGGAACAGTTTTCCATTTTGGAAAGCCTAGCCTTAGTTTAGGGTAGAATTAATATTTTGTTTTCATAGAAATATCTTCTTGTCTCTGTATTCGGTTCTGGTGGCCTGTGTCATAGCATCTTCTATTTGTATGCAATTGCTCACTCTAAGAATAAACAGAGTCAGAAGGTCTCCTTGTGGGGTCACACTGGGAGAGCCCCAGGAGGCACAAATATCACTTGTCTGGTAGCTCAAAGATCTAGGGACTTCATGGGTAGAACAATGAAGCATACAAAGAAAGCAGCACCTCAGTGAGGAAGAACAATTAATCATTTCACTATATCAGATTCGGAGGCCTATTTTAATCCCTATTATGCTTAAAGTGGATAATCACATTTTCATGAGTATGTAATTGTTTCTTGAGCACAAAAAAAAATTCCAAAGAATTTTGTATCAAGAGCTCAAATTTTTTATTATTTGCCTTTACTAGCTTAGAAATTAATTTGGGTTTATTTTATTTAATTTTAATTTTTTTAAAAATAAAATAGAGACAGGGTCTCACTATGTTGCCCAGGCTGGTCTTGAACTCCTGGGCTCAAGTGATTCTCCTACTTCAGCCTCCCAAAGTGTTAGAATCACAGGCATGAGCCACTAAGCCTGGCCTGGGGGTTATTTTAAATGCAATTGAAAACTTGCCATTAAACTTTAGTTTTCTTCTGGTTATAAATAAACCCAGATTATAAGACAATAATAGTAACAAGTTTTTGATACATTAATTATAATGTCAACATTGACACATGACATGAATTTATCATGGAATTATTGTATGTAGAATATTGTCCTATGTAATAGTGATTATTAAAAGTTCTCCGATAACCCAAGTCAGCCTCTGAAACGAGAGAAATAGAATTTATGCAAACTAGTGGAAAATGAGTGATATATTTGACCAAATTCATTAGCATAAATTCAGAAAAACTGTCCCTTTGTTTTTGATTTTTGTGTTTCAGGGATTTAAACAATTACTATAATAGTGAAAAAGACAAACTTTAGGTCCCTTGGGGAAAATGCAAACACACATGCACATACACTAAAGAAAATCTTTTGCTTAGAATTTGTTCTTTTCTATTTATTTTCATTCATCCTTATTATTATAATTTTCAAATCAACACTATTCCCTCGAGGGGCAAACCAGATTCCAATACAGGCCACCACAAGAACACCATGTCTCCTAATGTTTCCCAAAATTGTCATTGGACTCTTGGAAGCCTGCATTTTCTCTAGTCTATGCTCTCTACCCCATAATTCTATGGGGTAGTTCTTGAACATGGCTTCTGAAACTCATTACTTGCCTTCTACAGTGTTAGTGCTAATGATTAGTTAAACTTTCACCTTGTTCTGACCATGGCTCTGGCAATGGTGCCTAAGATGGCATTACACTGAATCCTTCCATTAAGGTCAGTCAGTCCCTGGTCTTCTCTGATAGGGTGACCAACTGTCCCAATGTGCCTGATATTATCTTTGTTTTAGCACTAAAAGACCCACATGCCAGGAAGCCCCTCAGTCCTGGGCAAATAGAAACAGTTGATCCCCCTACTCTTTGGTATCTACGAAAACTTTATGTTAAAGACTACTGATGCTTGATGTCCATTCATCTTTCATGTTGGTCTAAATAGATTTCTAATACCCTTGTTTCAACTGCCTGATGATAAATCTGAGATAAAGTGAATGACACAGTTATTTCAGAAAAGTCTTAAAATGTGTAACTCCTTGACCCAGCAATTTTACTTATAGGAATTTAAGGAATTAATCACGGGTGTGTGTAGAAGTTTGGTTACAAAGGTGCTCAGTTGTATGCTGTTAATTGGAATAAAAGTTGGAAACAACCTAAATATATAACCATAGGCCAACGATAAAATATGTATTTGGTCTATGGAACATTTTTGTATGGCCTTTAAAAATGAATGTAGAAGAAAATGTTTAATGGTATGGGAATGATGTTCACAATTTTCAGCTAGGAAGAATCAATTTATAAACCAATATGTAGGTATGACTTCAGTTTTTACCAAAATTAAATAATTCTATGACATGCATGTGTACATACCTATGATAGATACAAACAAAATATTGAGAATGGGCAGTTGCAGATGGTTGCATTATGCTAGGGGCCAAGACTTCATTCCTCCCTTAATCTCCATCAGTAACCTGCTCACACTCACAGGTATCACTGGGTGTTTGCTAGGCAGTCACAGCCTCGGGGAAATCTTCTAGGCCATCTTCCTACCTGATTTACCAACATTAAGCCCCTCCTTAATGGACATCCTGGACTATCATTTTCTATGAAGGGTGAGGCTATAGATAATTTTTACTTTTTCTGTTTTGATTTTCCCTGTTTTCTAGTCCTTTATAAACAAGCATGCACTACCCTTATTCTTGCTAAGTAATACAGATTATTTATATGAGAAAAAAGGAATTTGGGGAAATCTTTTCATGATGTTCAGGGCAAAAATTAAGCAAATATATATAAGCAGAAGGATTAGCAACAGATGAAGATGACATTTACTGGACATGGTGGAGGCTACTGCCCATGTGGGTCAACTTTTAGTAATACCAAAGGAATTTGCACCTCCAAATAATTTTTCTTTCATCTCTGAAGTTGATGCCTACAATTCCCATCTTCTTTCTTTCTTTCTTTTTCTTTTTTTGAGACAGAGTCTCACTTTGTCGCCCAGGATGGGGTGCAGTGGCATGATCTCTGCTCACTGCAGCCTCCGCTTCCCAAGTTTAAGTGATTCTCGTGCCTCAGACTCTTGAGTAGCCAGGATTACAGGTGTGTGCCACCATGCTGGTTAATTTTTGTATTTTTAGTAAAGACAAGGTTTCACCATGCTGACCAGGCTCGTCTTGAACTCCTGACCTCAAGTGACCCACCCACCTTGGCCTCCCAAAGTGCTGGGACAGTGAGCCACTGCGCCCAGCCTTCCCATCTTATTTCTTAGAGGTAAGGCTTCAAATCCCTTTAATGAAGTGCGTATGGAAAGCTAAGTCATCACTGGCCATTATTAATTTAGCCTAACTTAGTTTATAAGACTATTTCCTTATCGGACCCTGTAAGAATAGTGCACAGCCTACTTAAATTTTGTGGAGAATGATGTTGGTGATAAAGGACTGGGCTTCTGGAAATTCATGGTGTTGGTCAGATATGCAGTAAATAGAAGAAAGAAAAAAAGAGCTTAGGAGAGGGGCCGAAACAGAATGCAGAGGGGTAAAGAGCTGGCCCCAACCAAACTTTGCGCGTGGTGGGATGCTCCACACTTGCATTATGCTTTTCTGTGTCATTTTGTGTGAACTCACATGGTTTTAGAATCAGAATACAGTTTGCAAGAGAGTCAGTAAACAATAATCTTATAGAGGGAACAATTTCTAAAATAATAATAATCTTTTATTGTGCACATAGTACGTGTCTGGCACATTACTAAGTATTCTGTGTACATTCTCTCTCTTAATTCCTTCCAATAAATTTAGGGAGTGATTAGTAGTACAAATTAGGAAAGGAAGCAGACAGTATTAGGAAACTTTTCAAAAGGTAATAAGTGGGAAATTTGAACTCAAATCTCTCTGACCTTGATTCTCTTCCTGTTTTCCTCCTTGAGGAAGATGTATGTTTTTGCTACCAGCTGGGGGAAAAGCTTTGATTTTAAAGGGATTGCATGGTTGGATGAGACTTGCGTGATACGGTCTTCACTGTATTTTAAAGTGAACTGACTTGACACTTTAGTCACATCTGTGAAGTCCCTTCACAAGCTGTACCTAGGTTAGTGTTTGAATAAACATGGGACAGGAATCTGAGAGGCCATTTTTAGAATTCCACCTGCCACATTTTATCTTTCAAATTTTTGGATTGATGATAGAGTTAATTTTTTATATAACTTTTTTGACAAAAAATCAACTTGTAAACACTAAAGCTAACCTACTGAAGGTAAGCATCATTATAATCCATTATAATCCGTTCGTTAAAAAATTCTTTATTTTCTTCATATTTTTCTCCATCATGGATTCTTTGGGTTATAATACTGCAGCATTTCATCAAACATTTTTTGAATTTTTGCCATTTGTTTGGAGTTCAAAGGAAACGTCAATTCCCACCTCCCCAGTTTTTAATCATGCAAAATATTCTATTGCTGATTTTGGGTAAAAACACAGTTGACAGAAAAAAAATCTATTCATTCAATAAGGGAAAACAGTGAATTAGTGACTATTTATTTTATATTTCAGAAAAAAACTGAGTATTGGCAGATCGGAGGCTGACGAATGTTACTCTCGTCCAGTTTGGGGATCAAATGCAAATATCCCCTTCTTTGCTTCTTCCTAATGAATTGCAATGGAAATGTTACATTTTCATTTTAGATTGACAAAGGGAAAAACACCCAGCAATATTCTGAGGCCAAAAATTATGGCTGGAACCTTCATAAAAGCTTTGTTCCCTGAATGCTCGTTTATCAAAACTGCCCAGTGTCTCATTTAAGTGAACTATTCTAATGAAAAAGATTTGTTGAGCAAGCATTGCTCTAAGCAACATTGCTTTCCCAGTCTGTCTTCTAGTTTCATATGGGAAAAACTGGAAGTTTCAAGATAGCCATAGGTTATGATAATATTCAGAGAAATACAGGATATTCCAGGTGGGGTATTGGTGAAATAGACAAAATGTGTTTCATCTTTGTGAAATACAGTTACCTTTAAACCTTGTAAAAACTCTCAATATCAATCCTGTAAGGTGCTGGGCACTTCTTTTGGTGCTGCAAAAATATATGAGAACAGAACAAAAATCATGACCTGATGGAGGCTATGTAAGAATGACTTTAGCCAGTGCACTAGGGGACTGTGCTATCTTAAACCTATCAAGTAGGATACAATGTCACAATGAAACTTACAGCCAACTTGGTATTCTCTCATGTGACATGTGTTTGGGGTTAGACCCCTTGAATAACTCCAGTCCTGGGGTTGCTGGTCAAACATAACAAAATCCTTACAAAGCCACCGAGGAAGAGAACGACAGGAGATTTCACCATCCTAGAGGTCCATCCAACCTTGGATTCCAGTGGATAACTCCACATGGTTTTTCTGTCCTCAAAATGGCACAACAGAGTTGCACTGAGAGATAGAAAGGAATTGATAGCATCCACTGAGAACCCTTTCCGCCTAACATGAAGTCATATGTGATAGGTTGAATAAATATCCCTGAGATGTCTACATCCGAGTTCCCAGAACCAGTGAATATGTTGCTTTCTGTAGTAAGTGGGACTTCGAAGATGTGATTAAATTCAGGATCTCAAGATGGGAAGCTTGGTTTGGATTATTCGGGTAGACCCAATGTAATCACAGGGGTCCTTATATGAGGGAGGGAGGAGGATCGGTCATTAGTTTGATATGATGGCAAAAGAGGTTGGAGTAATTCAAGGAAGAGGCCCCTGAGCCAAGAAATGCAGGCAGCTTCTAAAAGCTGGATAGGCAAGAAAACAATCCCCCGGGGCTTCCAGAAGGAACCAATTCTGCTGATACCTTGATTTTTTCTCTGTGAGGCTGACGTAGACTTGTGACTTCTGGAACTGCAAGATAATGAATTTGTGTTGTTTTAAGCCACTGTTTGTGGTAACTTGTTACAACAGTAATAGGAATGAACACACCACCGAAGACTGCATTAAATGCCTGATTTCTTAATAATTATTTTTAAAAATAGCAAGTGTACCACTTTCAGACTTCACCTGGGGAAGCTACACTTTTTTTTTTTTTCTTTCAGGAGGCGTCTCACTCTGTCACCCAGGCTGGAGTGCAGCGGCGTGGTCTTGGCTCACTGCAACCTCTACCTCCCAGGCTCAAGTGATCCTCCCACCTCAGCCTCCAGAGTAGCTGGGACTACAAGTGCCTGCCACCATGCCCGGGCAGTTTTCATATTGTTTGTAGAGATGGGGTTTCACCATGTCACCCAGGCTGGTCTGGAACTCCAGGACTCAAGCGATCTGCCTGCCTCAGCCTCTTAAAGTGCTAGGATTATAGGCATGGGCCACCTTGCCTGGCCACTACACAATTATTGAAAAGGCTCAGACACATTTCTTACAAGAAGAGCTCATACCTAAAAGACTTCACTATGTGGTGGGCATTGTTTTTGATGCTTGGCATATGTATTATTAACTAAGTTAATCCGCAAGAGGACTCTTTGAGGTAGGACTATTACTATGCAGTTTTAACAGATGAGGAAACTGAGGCACAGTTTCCTAGTTAGTGATAGAGCAAGGATTGAGACCTAAGTAGCTTGGCCCCTTAGACCATGCTCCACTTTGCCCCTGCCTTGGGGGCACACCTGGGCACTGTTCAATTGGGCTTTGCAGAGAGATTTTAGCCTTTGAACAAAGCCAGTGGCCCCTTATAATAAAGACTAGTGAAGCAGGCCAGGTCATTTTGCCGAATTAAGCCGCTTTTGATCTATGATGAAGTGTAATTATAATGATGATCATCTTGTTAGCTTGGCATCCTTGGGGGGCTCAGCAGGCAGCTCCTGAAGAAATTTTGCAAAAATCTTTGTAGTCAGGGCAACTACTTTGGAACAAATGTTTCATCCTTCCAGGTGAGTACTTTGAAGGAAAATATCTATTTACTATGAATACCTTAAGTATCTGCTTCTGAAAGAAACATTTGGGAAGAAGAAGTAGAGCTTGACATTGAAACAAAACAAAACAGAACAAAAAGCAGGGAAGTTTTAGTATTCTCTCATGACACTTTCATAACCAGCTCCCCTCCATGATTCAACTATTTTTCACATACAGCGATCTTCCTTGCCCCCAAAATTTCCAACTCAATATCAGGTTCATTTTTGTTTCTTTGTTTATTTGAGGGGATTTATTTTTTTTTCTTTTCTTTTCTTTTTTCTAAATTAAAATAAATACCGTTAACGTGACTGGCTCTTCTAACTAGGTATCCACAGTTCTTGACTATCCTCAATTCATTTACTTTTATATGTCTTTCATTTATTCAGCCTGCATTTACTGAGCACCTACTACATGCCAGGGAGTATTTTCGCTACTGAGGATGTAATGATGAAAAGACAGGCAAGGTTCACCCATGTTGCACCATGTATCCACACTTCATTCCCTTTTATGGTTATTCCATTGTACGGATATACCACACTTTGTTTATCCATTCATGAGCATATGGACACTTTTTGGCTATTGCAAAGAGTGCTTCTAGGAACACTCATATAAAAGTTTTCATTAGAACACTTGTCTTCCATGTTTTTTGTAGGTATGCCTAGGAATGGAATTGTTGGGTCATGCGGTCACTTCATATTTATCTTATTGAGGAACCACCAGACACAAAGGTTCACTTATTGTATGATTCCATTTAAGTGAAATGTGCAAAATAGGCAGATCAACAGACACAGAAAGCAGATTAGCGGTTATCAGGGGCTGGGAGGAGGGAAAGAATAGGAAGTTACCACATTATGGGTATGGGAGTTTCTTTTCGGGGTCATGAAAATACTCTGAAACTCGATAGTGGCGTAAGTGTACATATTGTCAATGTACTAAAAGCCACTGAATCGCATACTTTACAACACATAAAATGGTGAATTTTATGTTATGTATATTTTACCATAATTAAAGTAAAAAAAAGAGTATCAGGAGGAATAGCTAATGGACGCTGGGCTTAATACCTAGGCGATGGATTGACTTGTACAGCAAACAACAATGGCACACGCTTACCTGTGTAACAAACCTGCACATTCTGAACATGCACCCTGAAACTTAAAAAGGTTGGAAAAAAAGTAGAAAAAGATGGTCAAAATCTCAGCCTTATGGAGCTTATGTTTATTGAGTAGAGATAGACAATAAACAAATCAATATTTAATACAGTGCAGCCATATATGCTTTGGAAAAGGGAGAAGTTGAATAAGGAGTTGGGAGGTAGATAGGGAGTTGTCTGCTCCATTGGACAAGGTCTAGCTGGGGAGGTGACACTGGGCAGAGGAAGTGGTGGGGGGGGTTGAGCAATGCAGACATGTGGGGGTCATAGGCATTGTCACTTGGCCCTCTACCTCAGTGGTTATCAGCCAGTGGTGATTTTGCCTCCCCAGGGCACGTCTGGCACAATCTGGAATCATCACAACTCAGGAAGGGGAGTGCAACTGGCTTTTAGTGGGTGGATGCTTCTCAATATCCTACAGTGCACAGGACACCCCCCACCCACCCCAACAAAGAATGATCCAGCCTCAAATGACAACGGTGCCAAACCTGAGAAATTTTGGTCTAGCCCCTTGGAATCCAAGACTTCACAGCTGTTGAAAAGCAGCCACTTTTGTATAAGGTAGGGTGAGGGACCGCTCTCCCAGGAGCCCATTCAGCTATGGTCCTGGTTTTGGCCCCTGTATCTTCAGGATGAGGGAGTCTAATGCCCTCAGTCACTTGACCCTGCGAGAACTGGGACACTCCAAGACCGTCATCAGTATCCTGAGCACCTACTTCTACAAAGACCAGGAACTGGACAAAGAGATGTTTATATTAATAGCTTTGAAACTCTGTATCTGTGGGGGGCGGGTATTGGGGGACATTCCACAAACGCTTCCATAAGATCTAGGTTCAACTTCCCTTTTTGTAGATGTCTACAAAACATCTAAAAGTAGGAAATCCACGCTCAATGACCTACGCAGTTGCGCCGTTTCTCTGTTTTAATTTGAGATGGACACTTCTGCCTCTTTGTGCTTTCTCCTGGTTAAAGCTAATGAGCTAACACTCTACCCTAGAAGCAAGGCCAGAAGAGGCCATCAACCTGTGGCCTGGCCTCACATGCTTAGGGTTTTGGTCAACAGGAGGGGCCTAAGCTTCCTTCGAATAGCCCTAGAGAAGTTTTCCACGCAAAGCTTCACAACCACAAGAAGATATTTACTGTCTTTATCGGAGAGATCAAACCCACACACAGATGTCACATTTCTCAAATTCCATCAGTAGGTCAGACAAGCCGTCTCTGGAAAGAGGACATTCCAGCCGGCAAGTTCAGAGCGCGCTAGCTTCGAGGGCCGTTCCCTTCCTATTTTCTGTCGTGCACCCTGAGCCTTTGTTGTCTCTGCAATGCTGATAAATCAATCCATCAAAAAATTTCCTCAGTGAAACTCAATCAAGAAAGGTCATGTCAGCGGGAGAGGAACAGATTAAATTAGCATCAAATTAGACATGGAAAGTGAGTTCTGTCAAAATCATCGCAGCGCTCAGCACAATTAGAATATGTTAATTATGCATTTCATTAAGGTGGATGTGAGATGAAATGTCACTGGGGTAGGCATCCGAAAAAGGGAAGATTGCCAGGCACAACTTTCTCTAGACAATGTGTGACACCTTCATTAACATCAAGAATCACAAGTCTGCCTTGACTTTTTCTGCAAAGGATTAAACCATTAACTGTTTGCTGGCTCTTCTCATTGTGCAAGGTGGTCCCTGTCCTCGGAGTGGGCCGGCCCCTCTTGAGTGACCTGTGTGCTCTTGCCAGCGCCATGGCCCCAGGAGATGCTGCTAGTGTCCCATGGTCAGCGGGGAGGGTGGTGGTTTTTAATGAACTCCGTGAAAGCAGCACATGATCATGCCACTGTCTTAGCGGTGGCAGGATGCTGAGAAGTGGGGAGAGGAGAGAAATGAGGGGTGCAGATTACAGAGGGAGGGGAGGAGGGGCAGGGGGGAGGCTCTTGGCCTCATTCTTGGGGATGAAAGATATAATCAACAGAATGGGGGGGCGGGCAGGTGGGATCAGATTTACAAACGTGCACTCGGCAAACTCTAATTTGGTGAATTATTTTGCTGATCATTCTCTGAGTCATGGTAACCAGGAGGGTTTTTCCTAGAGTGAAGTAGTTCCTTGCAAGGCAGCTTCATAAAATGCTTGCTAGATGCTTCTGATAGTAGGAGTTTTAATTTGTGCTGCCTCCTTCCTCTATGATTTCTTATAACATAGCATTCCTATGGCGGTCTACGCTGGGGGACAGGGGACCAGACAAGTCCTCTGTGTGGGTTATTCCCTGACGTCGTTTCCCACCTAGCCCCCTTTCTCTCAACTGCCAAGAGCTATTTCCAGGTGTCTAACAGGCAATGGTGGGGGTGGTTCCAGTGACTGCCTCGTGAGAGAATTTTCTGTGTCTAGTTCCCTGTCATCTCACCTGTGCTGTCTCCTTCTGAGGACACTTGCCTGCCAGCCTCTCTGCCCTGCTCCATACCCACAAAAACACACATCCACACTTTGGCACAGGTTCCTCTGCCTCTTCCTCGAGGGTCAACTGAAACGTCACTTCCTCCAGGAGGTTTCCCTGACCACTTCCCTTCCATCTGTGTTAAATGCCCTTTTTTCCTCATGAGATGCTGAACTTGCTACGATTCACCAGAGTCAGCTTCTGTTGCTTGCATACAAATAACTCTAACACAAACACTCAAACTTGTCAATCACAGTGCATTGCACTTGCTAGTTGAATTGTCCATCTATCCACATATTTTATTTTATTTTTTTACACATTCTTTACTTCCTGGCTCATAGGAGGTGCTCAACAAATGCATTTTAAATAAACAAATGACTAAGTCATGGGATTTTATCATGGCGTAAGTTCTATTGTGCAGGGGAGAAAGTGAAGGTTGTAAACTTTATTTCTAACTTTTCTCAATGGGGTTACTTTTTCTCATATTAGGTTAATACATACATATCATCATGCATCTATTTTTAACAAACCCAGTTGGAATTCATTTGCTTTTAGTGATTAGTATAAATACAGTGTCACCGATGCCATTTTCCCCCCTCATTTATAAACCACTAGGGCACTATTTTGTGAATTCAATGATTTTTCTCTTCTTTTCTATCTTTGTCATTCTCTCTCTCGTATAAAAACCAATGATCAGCTTGACTTCTGGCTAGAACAATAAGTCAATCAGTTTTTATCCAAAAATCTTTAGGGGATGTGCATAGTGAAAAATATCCTTGGTCTCAACTTCAGTGGCCAAGCAGGCAGTATGGTCAATTCAGTGGTAGGGTGGCTTTGGGAAACTATTTTACCTAAGCCTGTTTTATCCTCGGTAATGTAAGAATAACAATATGACCTTCCTCACTGCTTGCATTAATTGAGAAAATACAGGCAAAATGCACGCCTGGTGCCTAACATGCAATAAATCCCAAGTAATGACAGTGATGATAATGGGGATGATGATGATGAGGAGGAGGAAGAGGAGGAGGGTGATGGTGGTAAGAAATTTTAGCTGGAATCTGGGAAGTATCTGGAAGCTTGGAGGCAGCCTAGAGTCCTATTCTGAAAATATTGCATCAGCGTAAATATCTCAATTTACAAGGAGAAGAGACAGCGTTGGCTACCATTGCCCATTTTAAATTTTGCATGAGAACAAGAAAACACGCAGGGGACTGGGACCCTCTGGCAGAGCCGTGAGATTCTGGAGTGAAACTTTGCCACTAGTCAAAGGCCCAAAGGAATTCCAAGGAAATTGACAAGGGAAGTAGAGAGTTCTGCTGGAGCAGGGGATGGGCTATTCATGCCTGGCTCTCTTAAGTGTCTCATTTTCTGAGCTTCATTTAATTTTTAGGATCACCTGGGGCCCAGCCTGTTAGAAAGGGAGGACAGTGAAAATTACTCATAAGCTGGTTCTGATTTGATGAAGCCAACTGACTCACCTCGTGGCGAGAGCTACTGGAAGGGGAGGAGGGGGAGGGCTCCTTGGGTATAAAGCTTCCTCCCAGCTTGCCTTCCAGCTTCCTTGTCAGTACTGCCACTGATATGAAAATCAAGGGTTGGCATAATGCTCGTGGTAGCACTGGCAGAATTCCAGGCTGGCTCTAATGAGCCTCACCTGGGCTCATTACGTTTTTTTTTCACAAACCCTGCCGGAGAGGTTGGAGTTGCCAATTGGTCGTCTGGAACGTTAGTGTCTGGGATTTCTCAGTGCCTAGATTTCTTTTTACCTACTGGCAGTTGGAACTCCAGAGAGTCAGGAAGTGACCTGAGAATTCTGGCCACTGCCTTGTGTGGCTACATAGCAGTTACCATATTTGTACCAGAAAGAAAGAAAAATGTGAGGTAGGAGTCAGTGTCCAGCCTTGCTACTCCCAGTGTGGCCGCACCTGCTGTCTCGTTAGAAATACGGGTCCTGGCCTGGTGTGGTGGCTCACACCTGTAATCTCAGCACTTTGGGAGGCTGAGGCGGGCAGATTATTTGAGGTCAGGAGTTCAAGACCAACCTGACCAAGAAAGTGAAACCCCATCTCTACTAAAAATACAAAAATTAGCTGCGCTTGGTGGTGCACCTGTAATCCCAGCTACTTGGGAGGCTGAGGCAGGAGAATCGCTTCAACCCAGGAGGTGGAGGTTGCAATGAGCTAGATTGTGCCTCTGCACTGCAGCCTGGGTGACAGGATGAGACTTGGTCTCAAAAAAAAAAAAAAAAAAAATGCGGGTTCTTAGGCCTCAACCCAGACCAACTGAATCTGCATTTTTAACAAGATCCTCAGGTGATGAGTAGGCACAGTTAAGTCTGAGAAACCCTGTTGCAGATGTTCCACAGCAGAAGGGAGAAAATATTCCTCCAAACAGATCAATCTTTAATAGGGAGGAAGTATTTCCTAGAAAGAGCATAAAGGATTGCAGAGGCCCTGGGTTGGGGTTTACATTCTTCCATCAGTTTCATGACTTGAGCCAGGGACTTAACCTTTCTTGGCCTTTGTTTCCTTATCTGTAAAATGGGCATATGTGAGTGTCTACAGCACTGTGGTTGTGAGGATGAAAGAATATAATAGGGACGGGCTTCTTTGCAGGTTACTTGAGACAGAACAAGCACTAAAGATCATAGTTATTATGATACTGATGTTATTAAGGAGTCATTGACCCCCGTGGAAACTCAAATTACCATTCAACCCTTTACTGGTTATATTGGATTTAAGCGTCAGCAACCCCATCTGTAAACTGGAACAATAGTATTCATTCTTTACGGTTTATATGAATATTAAATAAGATACTACAGTATATCTGACCAGTACGCCTTAAAACAGTCAAGGTCATCCAAAACCAAACAAAAACAAAAAAAGCCCGAGAAGATATTACAGTCAACAAGAGCCCAAGGAGATGTGGCAAGTAGATGTGTTGTGGTATTCTGGCTGTGAGCTTGGAACAGGAAAATGACATAGGGAAACACTAAGAAAATCTGAATAGAGCATGGATTTTAGTTCATAATAACATATCAGTGCTGGTTCATTTGTTGTGACAAATTTCCGGTACTAATGTAAGATATTACAAATAGGGGAAACTGGGTGTGGGGCATGTGGGGGCTCTTTGGACAAGCATCTCAGTTTTTCCATATATTTAAAACTGTTCTGGCTGGGCGTGATGGCTCATGCCTGTAATCCCAGAACTTTAGGAGGCCGAGGTGGGCGGATCACCTGAGCTCAGGAGTTTGAGACCAGTCTGATCAACGTGGTGAAACCCCCTCTCTACTAAAAATACAAAAATTAGCTGAGCATGGTGGCACATGCCTGTAATCCCAGCTACTTGGGAGGCTGAGACAGGAGAATCACTTGAACCTGGAAGGTGGAGGTTGCGGTGAGCCGAGGTCGCGCCATTGCACTCCAGCCTGGGGAGAGAGTGACTGTTTCCGCCGCCTGCCCCCCTGCAAAGCAAATCTATCTATACATACATAAATAAAGAACTGTTCTAAGAAATGAAGCATATTTAAAATAGATAAGAGATAATTTGGCCAGGCAGGGCGGTTTATGCCTGTAATTCCAGCATTTCGGCAGGCCGAGATGGGAGGATTACTTGAGGCCAGCAGTTCGAGACTAGCCTGGTCAACATAATGAGGACCCCATCTCTATTTAAAAAAAAAAAAAAGGCAAGAAAAAAGAAGGAGATAATGCATGAGAAGCCTCAGCAAGGGTGGCCAACTTTTTCCTTCTGTGATTATCCCAGTTTTAGGACTGACAGTTTTATGTCCCAGGAAATCCCCCAGTCTCAGACCAACTGGGATTAGTGCTCACTCCAACCTTAACACAGAGTCTGGCACAACTCAGCATCCCAATCAATGTTGTTGGATTCATTCCCTGATGGTGAGCTCAGCAAATGCTCTGGAAGGCTGGTGATTAGAGGTGGATAAGGGAAGCTCTGAGTTCTGACCTCCTCAAGGACAAGCAAACTGAGGCAGGGAATTTACTCACTGCCCCAACAAATACTATTGAGCTTCTGCTATGTGCCCGGGACTGTCCTCTATGCTGGCATAAAAGGGAGCTAGGAACACAAAGGTCAATAAAGTCTTGGCCTGAAGGATCCTAAATCTAATAGCAGACCTAAAACTTAGACAACAGTAATAACAAAAATTAAAATGACGATGGCAAGCACAGCCACCAGCAAGCCAGAATGTAGGAATAATCGCGCTCAATTTTTTTCAGATTGAGAAGTTGAGGCCTGGAGAACTCAGGTAGCTTGTCCAAGTGAACACAGATGCAGGGCCTACCCCACCTCTGTCCCTCTTCCGTGCCTGGTGATTGCCCCATTACTCACTGCTGTCTCTCATGTCTACAAGACAAAGAAGAGAGAAAGAGAGGACTAGAGGCACAGCCGTTACATTATAGGAACTTCAGAAGGATGAACTACCCCAATTTGGGGGAAATCAGAGAGGACTTCCTGGAAGAGATAGAATCTAAGTGAAACCTTGAAGGCTACCTGGGGATCCTCCACAGGAGTGCCCAGCAGTTTCTCCCATGCAATCCCCGCTGAGTTTCTTTGTCTTTGGAAATAACCTGTGGAGAATATTGTGAAAGGACAATGATGTAGGGCTCATTGCACATTGTGCAGTCATTTTTTGAAAAATCACCTTGTTTTAGTGGCCGGGCACAGTGGCTCATGCCTGTAATCCCAGCACTTTGGGAGGCCGAGGTGGACGGATCATGAGGTCAGGAGACCATTCTAACACGGTGAAACTCCGTGTCTACTAAAAAATATACAAAAAATTAGCCAGACGTGGTGGTGGGCGCCTGTAGTCCCAGCTATTCGGGAGGCTGAGGCAGGAGAATGGCGTGAACCTGGGAGGTGGAGCTTGCAGTGAGCCGAGATCGCACCACTGCACTCCAGCCTGGGCGACAGAGCAAGACTCTGTCTCAAAATAAATAAATAAATAAATAAAAATAAAAAAAAATAAAAAAAAAGAAAAATCACCTTGTTTTATCCTAGCATTCCTGCACTGGCTGCTCTTCCCCCCACCCGGCATCAGCATTTATTGCTTCTGGAGTGGGATGATCACACCAAAAATGAAAGAAAAGGAATTTGAGTTGAACAAATGCAGGTTTTGCAAAAGCAGGATTCCTGAGACAACTCAGGCCAAGGAACTGGCGTGACTGAAGTGCAGGTGTGCCCTGCTGGGCCCGAGCAGGCACACATTGGGATTTAGGGGGAGATGAGAGCTGCAGCTGGGCTGGGAAGTGAGATGCTGCCTGGTGTTCCAGAGGAAGGGGAGATGATACAAATCCTAAAAGTTTTGCATGGATTTAGGAGTAGCAATAACCTGCATCCCTTCCCCCAGCAGTGCCCAGGAGAGCAGTGAGTCCCCTAGCTTTCCTGGGCTCCACGGCAGGAGGGGAGGATTGGCAGCACAGTGGCTGAGAGCAGCGTCTCAGCAGATGGGCCTGAAGGTCATTTCAGGGCCAGCTTCATGGGCATTTGACCTGTGCAATGGCACAGCGCCCTGTGCTTGACTTCATGCACTTTGCCATCTTGAAATTCCTATTAATATTTGAACAGGGGATCCTGAATGCTCATTTTGCACTGGACCCTGAAAATCATGTAGCTGGCTGTGGCCACCTTACAGAGCTCCCACATACCCCAGTGTGAGAAGGACGGAGCTGTCTCCCAAGTTTGAGGGCAGAATATACGTGATGAGGCCTTTCAGGGTTCAAAGTGGCCCAGGAACAGCCCGTGATGCCCTGGCCCTTGACCACCAGAAAATGCTGTGAGAGCTTGAGGCTGGGGACAACTCAGGCCCCCACAGCCACCTTGGCCAATGAACCCTCTTTCCCTGGCCTGAATGTGCCCACCACTCCCTGCATAGAGCCTGGTATTAGCTGTATCTCTTGGAAGAGGAAGGAGTCCGGAATTGACTAAGATGAAATATCTACCACTAGGATTAGGGACTGGAAATAGAAATTAAGTTCAGGTGAAGAAAATAAGAGACCATTAGATTTCTTCTGCACCCAAGCTTGTGGACTGAGGTATTTAACGGTGACAGGTGTGACACGGCTAGTTTGGTGACTATGCTGAGTTTAGTTATTTGTCATCTGTTGTTATTTGCCAATGATTCAGAGAGAGAGAGAATTTGGAACCCACTTCCTTAAATGTATGCATTGGCCAACACATCTGTGCTTTGCTAAGAAGGCTTCCTCAGTTCCTCCCATCACTGCAATGCATGCCTGGCTCCTGCTTGAGGTTTACAGAATGCTGACACAGTGCTGGCCTCATCCGACCCTCATGAAAACCTGTGAGGCAAGGCTCACAGGGACTCTGGAGCAGGGCTGCTTGCCCTCAGTACTCCTGACATTTGGAGCTGAGTACTCCTGACATTTGGAGCTGGGTGCTCCTTTTTTGTGGGGGGTGGGCAGTCCCATGCACTGTAGGGCATTCCACAGCATCCCTGGTGTCTATCTGCCAGATGCCAGTACCACCCCAGCCCTCCAAGTCATGACCAACTATGTCTCTAGGCACTGTCAACTGTGCCCTAGGAGGCAAAGTCACCTTTTCAATTTCAAGTTAGTGTGGGCAGTTACTACTTGTTTGACCTGGGACAAGTCATTGAATCATAAAGTGCCTGATTTACTCCTTTTGGAAGAGGGAATGCTAATTGTGTTACTTTTTTTAGTAGGGAGGACCCAGGAAGTCATCATAGGAGACCCTCCTTGGAAAGGCAAATAGGTCCTACCAGTGTTTCCATTGTTCTCACCATCCCACGTTAGATGGAGAGCATTATGGTTTGGCAGGCTTAAGTCCTCCTCCAACCCAGCCCGTCACTCTTTTTATAATAAAACCCTTCAATTTTATGTGGAAAGAATTATGAAGACATTCTGTCTGCTCAGATAAATCATGAGGTGGAATAGGAACAATAACTTCATGGCTGATGGATGCCTGCGACAGGTCAGCACCTTGCCAAGAGTTTGCAGGACCACGTCTGACTTCATGGCCACACTATGGTGTGTCCCTGCTCTGCAGGTGAGGAGATGGAAGGTCAGAGAGGTTTTCTAACTTCCTCACGACCACATCTCATGCTGCCTGGCCAGGGACATGGACAACATAGCATTGAGCCCGTGCTTTAGCCAGGGGAAGCACTGAAGAACCATATTCTAATCAGTGATTCATGCCTAAGCGACTCACATGACAGTTTCCCAATGTCTGCTTCAGCGTACAACTAGTACTAAGGTACTTTCTAAATATTTTTCTTTAAGAGGGTTTCCATTTTAGCTTAAACACTTTAAAAGGCGTTTTATAGCCCTACTCTACATCAAAAAGTAGTTTCAGCTGCCATGCATGGAAGGGAAATGAGTTTTTCACATTGGAAGTCAATGTTATTTAATTATCTTTGGTAATGATGAACAAGAATCGAATCTGAGCCACACGTGGTTGTTCAGCCTCTTGTACTCATTAGATGTTCAGTAACTAGGTCATGGAAGATCCTACGGGTTGGCTCACTCAGCACCCACTCACAGCTGACATCCCTGTGGTTGAGAAGCAACATACTCCAGCGCCAGCCTCTGCGGCAACCAAGGGTGGTCATGTGACATAGTTCTGTCCAGTGAAACACACTGGGAATGGGTACTACCCTAATGAAAAAGGCAAAACCTTGTTAGAAGGGACTTTAAAAAAAAATCATGGCACTCTTTGTGATGGTTGGTTTTATGCGTCAACATGGCAAGGCAACAGTCCCCTAATTTTCAGCCAGTAATTATCTAGGTGTTGCTGTGAAGGTGTTTCTAGATGTGATTAAAGTTCATAAGCAATTGACTTTAAGCAAAGGAGATTATCCTCAACAATGCATGCAGGGCGCATTCAATCAGTTGAAGACCTTAAGGCCCAAAGGGAGCTTTTCCTGAAGGAGACATTCTGCCTGTGGACTGACCAGTTCAGCTCCTCTCGGTGAGCTCCCAGCTTGCTGGCCAGCCCTGCAGGTGTCAGTCTTGCCCAGCCATGCCACGCAACAGTATAAATCTCATTCTCTCTCTCTTGCTTTCTGTAGATACGTATATGCACTTGCATGTATTTACATATATAAATACATGTAAGTATTTATGTCATACATTCCACATGTAAGTGTGGAATGTATGAGTGTGTGTATGTACATGCACATATATGTATATGCACACATCTATTCATATATACAATATATTATATACATATGCATAGAGAGAGAGAGAGAGTAGAGAGAGGTGTCTCCAACTGGTTCTGTGGCTTCTCTGATAGAGTCCTGGCTGATTGCACTCTCCTTCCTCTTGCACGGTGCATGTGAGGTATGAAGTTGCATCTACCATCATACTACAGACACAAGAACAAGACACGGAAGCTAAGGCTGACGGAGTAGAAAGAGGTGGAAAGAACATGGGTGTGTTGGCCTCACTGTGCTTACCCATCAGCTTGGATGATCTACCCTTGGACATCTTAATATCACTAAAATCAGAATGCATCTTCCAATCAATGAGATCTTACAATGAATTCAGAGCATTTTTCTTTTCGTTTTATTCATGGAAAAGGTCCTAAAGACACATCTTATAACCTGCAGTTTCTTAGATTTAATAAAATATACTAGCTACAGACCGAATACTGACTTGATTTAATCTGCTGTGTATTTTGGAGTGTCCGATTTGCTTGTGTGATTTCCCTGGGCGTGAAGTTATGAAATAACCAGCCCCGGAAAGGAGATGTGGTGGGAATTCTCAGCCTTTCTTGGCAGTGCACTTCCTCTTCCTGACTCCCTTACCTTCTCTCCTGCAGCTCAGCCACCCTGTAACAAAGTGGTCACAGGCTCAACCTTTCATTTCTTTTTTTTTTTTTTGAGATGGAGTCTCGCTCTGTCGCCCAGGCTGGAGTGCAGCGGCCAGATCTCAGCTCACTGCAAGCTCCGCCTCCTGGGTTTACGCCATTCTCCTGCCTCAGCCTCCCGAGTAGCTGGGACTACAGGCGCCCACCACCTCGCCTGGCTAGCTTTTTGTATTTTTTAGTAGAGACGGGGTTTCACCGGGTTAGCCAGGATGGTCTCGATCTCCTGACCTCGTGATCCACCCGTCTCTGCCTCCCAAAGTGCTGGGATTACAGGCTTGAGCCACCGCGCCCGGCCAACCTTTCATTTCTTAATGAAGGTTTCTTTTAAAACAGACTGAATCTTCCATATGCTTGCATTTTACCTGATGAGAAAATGCAAGCTTTCCCAAATCCTGTCACTTCTCACCCCACAGAATCCACTTGCCAAGCTTAACGCAGGTTGAAATGAGTTCTTTAAAAAACCGATGAAAATATTATAGGAATTCCAAACCAAACTCGTTAATATCCTGATTAGACTCCCCATGTTAATTGCAGATTCTTTCGGGTGACAGAATAGGTCACTGTCTGGGCTTAATGTGATAGCGATGTTTAATAAGAGTCACATTTTGGAACTGCAGTTCACAGCTAAGACTTTTGCCGCCTGGCAGATGAGGTTGGGAAGTGATTTTTTTCTAGTGCTTGTGAGAAGTAACACCAGGTTCCCTGAGTATTCCCTCTGGGAAACGGAAGCCAGATTGGAAAAAGGAAACCATGAGCTCATTTGTTCCTTCCCTTCCTCAACATCCTTCTCACCCTTCCCCAAAGCCTCAGTATAGACATTTCACGTTTCCCTTCTCACACTTGCAAAAGGAGTGATTGCGATGATTCTTCCATGCAAAAGGAAATGACCCAAGGCAATTTTTCTAATAGAAGTTTTTGGGATTCCCACCATTGAGTTTTCTACCTCTTTCACCCAGGAGTCTAGGGCAGAGGGCAAAGGCAAATGCCTACAGGGTCCAGAGAGGAACATAAAGGACTGAGTGGGGCCAGGTGTAAACTGGAGAAGTCTGATCCTGTCTTTAGGGATCCACTCTATTTAGCCTTTCCCTATGGTCCAAGTCTACATTGAAAACATCCAGAACCAAGCCCTTTCACCACTTCCGTGACTACCATCTTTGCCCAAGGCAGTGGTGGATCTCAAATCTCACTGTGCATCAGAACCAGCTCAAGGCTTGATTTGAACACAGGTTGCGGGCTCCATCCTCAGAGTTTCTGGTTTAGTAGGTCTCTGGTGAGGCCAAAAAGTTTGCTTTAAGAAAACTTTCCAGGCAATGCTGACGTTGCTTGCTTAAGAACCCCATTTTGAGAACCACTGATCTGAGGCATGGTCATGTCTCACCTGTGTTATTGCAACAGCCTCCTAACTGGCCTCCAGGCAACTACTCATGCCTACTCATAATTTATTCTCAACACAGGATTCTTTAAAAATAGTACATCTGACTGGGTGTGGTGGCTCACGCCGGTAATTCCAGCTCTTTGAGAGGTCGAGGCTGGTGGATCACAAGGTCAGGAGTTCGAGACCAGCCTGGCTAATATGGTGAAACCCAGTCTCTACTAAAAATACAAAAATTAGCCGGGCGTGGTGGCGGGCGCCTGTAGTCCTAACTATTTGGGAGGCCGAGGCAGGAGAATCGCTTCAACCCAGGAG
>NW_012114666.1:5700588-5722678 GCF_000951035.1 Colobus angolensis palliatus
GGAGACAGAGCTCGCAGTGAGTCGAGATCATGCCACTGCACTCCAGCCTGGGCAACAGAGTGAGACTCCGTCTCAAAAAAAAAAAAAAAAAGAAAGAGAAAAAAAAGAAACCATACTTGGCAGAGAGACCTAGAGGAGCACTCTGGGCCTCCCAACTCCCATTCAACCAGGACATCTCCTTCTCCCCACTTCAAAATCTGCTGAATAAATTGTTCTTCAAAGTCCTGTAATTGTGTTTTCAATCCGCGATCTAGCCTCTTTTATAACTCAACGCTCTCTCTAATCAATTTGTTTCTATTTCTTTACCTCCAAGATTAGGAAACTCAGCATTTCCTAGGGAGTTTAATCAGATTTTGCAAAGCTCTAAATAAATATTTGTTCAATCAACAAAATAATGAGAATCCACAGCATAGGTGTCTCTTTTCTAGATATTGAGGGTAATATAAGAGTGAGCAGGACAAATGACATGCTTGCTCTCATGGAGCTTACGGGATAGAAGAGGGAGATAGCTTCTGAGCTGAGATCTGAGTTCTGAGAAGGAGGCAGCCCCAGGAAGATCTGGGAGAGAGAATCACACACACCAGTGTAGTTATTAATGCAGGAGCTGAAAGAAGGAAGGAGCTCTGCCTGTTGGAAGGAGTAAAAGAATAGGTGGTAGCGGCTGGGCTGGCACCAGACGCAGTAGGTTTTGCATGCCAGTGTTCTTGAAGGAACAGCCTGTACAAAACAAATCGAGTCCCCCTTTCTTATAATGCATCTGCCAGGATTTGAAAATAGCCATCAGATCTCTGCGCCTTCTCATCTTGCAGCTAAAGATCTCTCAGTGCAAACCACACAAGAAAAGGAAAGAGTTGGTACAGAAGCCGATTACTCCTTAATCTAGCCTGAACTAGCTTAGCACACTCGGGCTTCTTAGGCATCTCCAGTTTCGCCTCCTCGTTCCGTCTGGCTTTCAGCTTCACACACCACTCCAAACACATGTATGCCTGCATGTGTGTGTACATACACACACAAACGCTTTCAGGTCCATTCTGCGTTTAAAACACTTTGGGTTCTTCTCATCCCCCACAGGATCATGTGTGAATTCCTTAAAAAGCCTGCAGGGCCTCGTGTGATTAGCCCTTGCATTCTGCCATCGTCTTTTTCGTTCTTCTTGCCCTTTCCCCTCTGACCTGAGACATGCTGTACTGCACCCCAGGACCTTTGAACATGCTACTGCCTTCGTCTTTGACGCTCTTCTTTGTTCTCTCCATAGCTAATGCCCAAGCCTTAGAGGCATCTTTCTGGACCCCCCAAGACTAGGCTAGGAGCTGTTTTTGTTAGGTGATTCCAGAGCACTGGGGCCTCTTCATGGCTTCAGCTCAGTCCTGATGATGTGTTGTTACCTTCAGGCTTCGGCAGGGTGAGTCCCAGGCTCAGCACAGTGCGTGGCACGTGGTAGCCATGCCAGAATCTTCGGTGGGGTGCGCTCCAACTCATCTGCCCTTGCCCACCCTGCCTTCTTCTGCACAGAAGGCCTCCTCGCCCTCTGGCTTCAGATGTATTCGATGAATGGGACCCCAGAGGAGGGCAGTGAAGATGGAGCCTCTGTCCTCCTGTCTCCATCCCTGTACACTTGCCTCAAGCTTGTTCCAGCCCCTGACCGAGTGTCACTGTCCCTTCTCTCCAAATGACTTTCTATTGGCAGATTCCAAACATCATACATTTCCCTTGGCCCATCAAGCCCAGAAGTGTCAAGAGTTCTGCCGCCGGCAGGAGTGGGTTCGTACCCTGTCCCTGTGGTTCTCTCGCATTCCCCGACTCCACCCAGAAAAACATTCTGCTTGTCATAACCCTTATACATTTTCCTAATTCGAGTTTGCCATCTGTCTCCTCAGGGGACTCTGACTAATGCAGCAGGAATTCAGTGAATATTCATCATCTGGCTGAGGGACTGACTTCCGCTGAGCCATGGTGGCCACCTCTGCCACACACAGCAGGGTCTGACACCTACTGTCCATTCTCTATGCCTGGCTCCTTTCTGCTCCTCATTCTTCTGGCTCCTGCCTGGCTTTCCTGTTGGCCCTCTTCCCCCTCCCCTCTCCCCTCAGAGGTCATGCATGGTTGGCGGTGCCACCCAGTATCAGGATTCTGGTTCCCCCTGGCCTGACTGTGCTCCCTCACATCAAATCTCCTGGCTCCCACCGGGTCCTGGAAGAAGAACCAAGCACCTCGGTTTTGTCTGCTTTTCTGGCATGTCCTCTGGTGTCCAGGAAAGGATTCAGAGCTTTCCGTGGCTTCTCCCTGGTTAGCTACTATCTTCCGTTCAAGCTGCCCTGTTAAATTTCTCAGACCACAGTGCTTTATAATTCCAGCTTCTTAAGTAGCCTTTGTTAAAAACAAAACAGAACAAAGCTTTATCACTATTCCCTATCAACTGTATTCATACTTCTCCCAAACACCTATAACCTAGGCTCATTAACGCAGCCTCACTCAACACAAGCAAACATTAGTACATCCAAAGTCTGCATAGACACTTGGTAACTCTGTCCATATCTTATAACCAATTGGTTATAATACAATTCACAGCAGGCTGAATTCAGAGCTGGGGTATTTCTCCCTCTCACACAGTTTGCCAGATACCCTGGCAGCTTTCCTTAGCTGTTGAGGCTTAAAAACTTCATCCCACGCAAAGTGTATGATACTGAGGCCAGGCCCTTGTGGGGAAGGATCCAGAAGGAGCCTACACACTTCAGATGAAACCCAGACAGATGTCAGATAAACATATTTGAATAAACCGAACGTCACCTTTCTCTTTAATCGCCTGCTTTAGAGGGGCCGAGACTTTCTGGACCTTATCAAAGTTCTGTCATCTTTGATTCCCTGGTCACATTTCATGCACACATTTTCTGTCTTTCTTTCTTTCTTTTTCTTTTTTTAGTGTCAGGATGATGGGGATGCAGAAGAAGGAAAGTAGAGAGGATTATAAGTTTAGGAGAAAATAAAACATACAATCTCCACCCGAATGTCCTGGCTGTTACGACTTAGGAGTGACTACTGGTACAGAGGAAATAGTTCTGGTTTTCTTAGGACTGTTGGATCATATCAGACTCTTACGTGATTCTCAGGCTCCACTAATCGTATTCATGTTTCTTTCTCTTCAGTCTGTCAGTTGAGGAATTCTCATTATTATCACTCTTAACGTTAAAGGCATTGTATTTCATACCCCTTTTATGTTTAAAAACCTACATATCACCTCAAATGATTGCAGGTGAACTGGTGAAATCTGACCTAGCTTTGGCTTTGATACTGTCCTACAGTTATGCAAGCACTGGAGGAAGCTTTGGAAAGGGTGCACTGGGCTTCTCCTTACATTTCCTTGCACCTTCTTATGAATCTATAATTATTTCAAGCCAAAAGGTTAAAAAAAAGTACAAAGACTATGTAAAAGATAAATATGTAGAGACCAAAAAGTCTAGATCAGGAGCTGGCAAACTTATTCTGGAAAGGGGCAGATCATAAAGAAATATTTTAGGCTTTGCATACCAGATGGTCTCTGTAACTGCCATTGTATCGTGAAAGTAGCCATAGATAATATGTAAACAAATGGACATGGCTGTGTTCCAATAAAACTTTATTTACTAAACAGGCAGTGGGTTGGATTTGGCCTGAGGGTTTCAGTTGATCAACCCTGATCTAGAATTTTTGTAGTAAACCTTCATGTGTCCTGGAATGTTAATGATACAAATGAACATTGGCCTGGCTCTGTCCTCCCTGTGTCTCTCTTTCTTTTCCTCCAGTGGATGCCTATTAGTTATATTATTAAAAAGTAAAGTGCTTGCTATTTTTAGCTGATTTCTTGGTTTATAGAAAAGTTACAGAAAACTACCTAGAATATCTTTCAGAATTTGGCATTCTTCCTCTTCTGTTTTTCCTCCACAACCATTATCCATATAATTAGTCTAGATGCAAGGCCCATGTTTATGACCAAATCCCACATGTGGATGATTATCTGGTTAATGGCTGCAGTGTGTTTACGGTCAGCTGTGCCAGTAAATGCCAGAGTCATGAGACTGAAATTGATATGGAGGATCAGAAGAAAAGAGAAAGCAGGGCTTTCCGGAGTTAAATTCAGTCATAAATGGTTTTCAATGCTAGATCACAGAAATACACTCCTGGGGTCTGTGTATAATCACCGCCCCCATACATCCTGCTTTGTAGGAAGCAAAGAGAAGACAGACTCTTTTATTTTTAAGTTAATTTTGCGATTAACAGGGTACAATGAAGGTGCTTCCCAAAGCTTTGAGTTGAGGACCAAGAATTGAAACTTATAATGCTGGATTCCTGCCTCCAGCCCTGCTCTAGACAAAACAGTCTCGACAGACAGTTGCCTCTCCGGTTTTTAAAGTTCAACAGGAAAGGAGACAGAAGTTGAAGTTCTTTGGCAAATGCATTCGAGTGATGAGAAACATTCCTGGTTTATATTAAGCTGGAAACCCTTCCGACGGCAATAGTCAGACCTTGAATTTATGGTAGAACCTGATTTTCTAGTAGAAATGATACTTGCCTGGGTGATACATTCTTGGCTAAAGTCCTGAACCTTAACATTTTCTAGAAATTATCTATAATGATATATTTAATTGCCGATTCAATTAACTATTCACACCCTGCCACTGGTGGATATAACATTTCTAAAGTATCTATCAAGCAGGCCAGGGTTACAGCCTTCAACATGCAATTAAAAAAATTGATATTCCACCTTTAGCTACGAAAAGATTTAAGGTGACATATAAAGGAAATAAATAAAAAAAGCTAAAAAAGGGGAATAAAGCAAATATCTTAATGATAAAAATTAGAATTGTTACTGTGATTAACCATTCACTTCGTATATGAGCTTCCTGGCAACCAATGGGAAAAAGGAACAACATAATTTTTAATGCTCTTATGATTAGAATAGAAAGATGCTAATTCCTCACCAAATTAGAAAAGAAAATGCTTTGCTACTGATTCTGTGTGTTGAATAATCAATTATCAATGGCTTATCAATATTCAATCATTTATTGGCTAGTGCACAGGTGTTCCGGACAGTTACATCACTCTTTCCGATCAACACTGCAGAGAGGACAAATTACTATGTCTCTATGATGTGAGCAGCTCAGGAATAAAGAGCCCAAATTACAAATGATAAGTCTGTAAATGCTGAGATTCCAACTACTTACAAACAGAGTTGGATTTATACATACACTGCTGAATGCACAGTGCTGCATGTACGGTTTCCACGACCTTCTCAATTTCAAATGTTTTCCAGAATAGGCTCTATTTCAAATATTTCTGTTTATGCAGATATTTTATAAAGTGCAGCATAGATGAAGCACACTGGGAGTTACATGCAATCTTGGAAATTTAGCAATCTCGGCACACATTTCCTCCTCCTGGTCATGATGGAAGAGTGTGTTGGACTCTAAGGGTGAGCACAATTGTCAGGTTTATCTTCCCTTAATGTATAACCAGCACACATCCCAGGCCCCTGCTTTAAATGCCTCCCAAGGCTTCACTTTGCATATCTTTACCAGGGGTCAGGCCCTGGTTGGCCTCTTCCCACTTGCTTCCAAATTCACAAATCTGCAATCACAAAACCTTTCTGTTCCTCAAATGCAAAGTGCACTCTCGCCTTGGGCTGCTGGCCCTCACTGCTCTCCGTGTGTGATTGACTCCTCACTGCAAAGGTCTCACATTGGTCAGGACTTCCCTGTCATCCTCTTTACACTAGTTTCCACACAGGCTTCCTAGCCTGTTTTGATGCCTTCAAAGCTCTTATTATACCCTGAAGTGGTCTTGTTCATTTTCTCTCCTCAAACTAGAGTCTAAGCTCTTGCAAGCAAGGACTTTCTCTGACTATTCACTGATGATTTCCCAGCCCTAGCTCAGTGCTTGTCACATAGCAAGCACTCGGTCAATATTTATTGTATCAATGAATGAGTAAACAGGCAGTCACAGGACTAATATTGCATCTCTGGAAGACAACCCTTGTTACATCACTTGGAGGGTCTTCCAGGAAGCACTGTAGGTTTTGGACCAATGCATTTGTCATTTCTAATAAATAATAGAGTTAATGGCTCTACATCACTAGTTACTCAGGGGCCTGAGAACTCTTTGACATTCTACAGCCAGTGTCCAGAAGATGAGGGGATCTTCCTTGACTGAAGGAACAACCTATGACCTGTATGTTCTGGTTTGATAAATTCTACCCAACAGAATGAACAAATGTGGATGGTCAAGCATGGTCTCGCTATCAGGGGCTGTGTACTTGGTGTGGTTTGAGAACGTGGGCTCACATGCACTCTCGTCTATGTCTTTATCAGACTTTATATCCTGCTGCATGCACAGTGCTGCATGTATGGTTTCTATGCCCTTTTCAATTTCAAATATTTTCCAGAACAGGCTCTATTTCAAATATTTCCTCTTTTGATCTTTCCAAGGACATCTGAACTTATATATCTGAACTAATTTTCATCTCAGAGAATCTGATCATCATAATTGTAGACCTGCTAACTTTCGCCAGTTTGCAAGGCAGGTAGCGTAAGATCCTCCCAGATTACTAAAATTGTGAACAGAGGATTGCTGATATAGGCTCCTGGATTTCTCCTAATTCTTACTTTCTTCAAGAGTCACACATTTCCTATAAATACCTTTCTACAATAAGATATTTCAGCTCTTACTAATAATATTTCCTCCTCCAACTTGATGGCACATCTCCACGACCGAACAGTTATTCTACCACATCGTCAGAATGATGGCGCACACAGTGATGCATGGAGGGAGGCAAAGCCTTATTGGGAGGTGGATGCTGGGGGCACTTTCTAGGGGCACTTAGCGACCAACTGAATCACCCCTTTCCATTAACATTGCAGCATAAATCAAATTCATGTACAGCCAAAAGGTAAGTTACTGCACCTCTATCATGGGCGTTGCTGAGGAATAGACTAAATGACAAGTGATAAGTTTGTAAGTACTGAGATCTTAACTACCTGCGGCCTGAGATGTCTTATCTGTTAATAGTGGAACTCAACCAGGATAGAAGTCCCTGTCTTGTCTTCCTTTGCTTAGCACTCCAGGTTCCTTTGCTTAGACATATCAAAGGCAATCATGGAACGTTTGCTGATGTGAATGGATGGGGGCAAATCCGACAAAAGTCACTGTTCCTCTAATATCTAAAATTCCACTGTTAGCGATGCATTCTCTTGTGTCAAACACTGTCCTCTCTCCCATTCTCAAAGCATAAAGCCAAGAAAGAGGTGGCAGGGGTTGTGCAGGTAGGTGTAAGACACTTGCTTCAAGATACCAAGGTTGGGTGGGGCATGGTGGCTCACTCCTGTAATCCCAGCACTTTGGGAGGCTGAGGAGGGGGGGAGTCACGAGGTCAGAAGTTCGAGACCAGCCTAGCCAACATGGTGAAATCCCGTCTCCACTAAAAATACAAAAAATTAGCTGGGGGTGGTGCCAGATACCAGTAATCCCATTTACTCAGGAGGCTGGGGCAGGAGAATCGCTTGAACCTGGGAGGCAGAGGTTTCAGTGAGCTGAGATCGTGCCACTGTACTCCAGCCCGGGTGACAGTGTGAGACTCCATCTCAATATATACACACACACACACACACACACACACACACACATATATATATACACACACACACTAAAGTTGCTGGGAGGGTCTTAATTTGCTTTACTTCCTCCTATTTCCTATTAGAATGGCTTTTTTCCCATTCCACTGGTACAAAAAATTCAAGTCACACAGTTAAAGACAAACAAACAAAGCACTTCCCCCGCATGCAGCAACTTGCCTCCATTATATGATGTGTAGACCTTAAGGAGAGCTTCTAGAAGGCAGAGTTCATGGCAGGAACCCAGGTGTGGACACTCCTGGCCCATCGCTGAAGTCCTGCCCAGGGGAGGAGTGGCCCTCCTTGAGCTGACCTGCCATGTGTTCCACTGGAGGGCAGTGGTGTCCATGAGCAACCACCAGCTGCTCTTCCAGGCCAGCTTCAATGTCCACACATGCAGCTTCCTCCCCAGGGCTCTCAACCCAGCACTGCCTCTCCACCTTCCTCTTTACTAATGATTAAGATGATGACTTTTTAGATCTAGATTTTCAGGGAAATTCCCTGTTAAATCAATACTCGAGTTAAATCAAGCCCTCCCTTCAGAGATATAAGGAGGTCAGGTGAAATTGCACAGAGCAGTGCTCCAAGACGATTCAGGAACTGCTGGAGATCTCAACTTGGGGAAACAACAGCAAAAGAATTGAAAAACCAAGAAAAACATAGAAAAATAAAATGCTTCTGGTGGAAAAACATGGATCTCCATTTTCACAGTCCCTGTGTTCATAACACAATTCAACCAAGACCAAACACTGCTTCTGGATTATTCCATGCCACTTGCCAAGTCTTTTCCCTGATAATTAGGCCTCAGGAATTCTGCCAGATTCATGCATTTGGCGGTGGCTAGACCTGCACTGACTGTTGTTACTCTGTTTATTATTACTTTGGCTATTTGTTAGCTTACAAATACAACTAGCCAAATTTGTTCAGCATAAAACTGGCTGTCCTGACACAGGGCTGAGCCCTGGGCACACAATTCTTGATCCCGGGTGCTCTTGATATAATAGAGGAGAATAGTAGGGGCAATGCATTTTGTAATGCATCAGAATCATAACAGATGGGCAAAGTGCCATGGGATCACAGGAGAAAGAGCTACTAGTTCTGCCTGAGAAGGTCAGCAAGGGCTTCACGGAGGAGGGGACATGTGATCAGAGGCTTTGAGGATGAAAAGGAATCTGCCCAGCGCTTTGGGAGGCCGAGGTGGGCGGATCACTTGAGCTCAGGAGTTTGAGACCAGCCTAGGCAACATGGTGAAACCCCATCTCTGCGAAAAATACCGAAGAGTTAGTCAGGCATAGTGATGCATTCCTGTGCTCCCTGCTACTTGGGAGGCTGAGTTGGGAGGATTGCTTGAGCCCAGGAGTTTCAGGCTGCAGTGAGTTAATAGTGCATCACTGCACTCCAGCCTGGGTGACAGAGTAACACCTTGTCTCAAAAAACCAAACCAAACCAAACCAAACCAAAAACAAACAAAAGAAAAGGAAACTGCCTCCTTCTCCCTCATTCTACCTAGGGCTTCTACACTGGACCCACCTGCTGTTGGACCATGAGTGCTCTGCCCAGTGGAGATGGCTGCCTGCTCTCTGATGATTCAGAGACACAAAAACCTCACTCATATATCTCTATCTCAGGACCTGAGCATCCCGCCACTGGAACCATTCCTGGGAGTGGAAGCATTCTCTCAAAAACGCTGGAGCCAAATTGAAAATGGAAGGGAGTGATAGGAGCCCAGTTAGTGGGATGGCCGTTGCATGTTAGTGAAGGAGACTAGGAAGTTCCCCTGCAGCTCTGTGTACAGATGAACACGGAGGCATCCGGAGAGGTCAGGAGGGACCACAAGAGCCAGGACTTGCCCTACCCATCTGCCCCTGTAGCCCAGGATTTACTCCAAGTCAGTTGATCTTAAATGATGCGATCATGAGGATGTAATAAAACCCTCCGAGGAGCCCGGGCACGGTGGCTCACGCCTATAATCCCAGCACTTCGGGAGGCCGAGGTGGGCGGATCACCTGAGGTCAGGAGTTCGAGACCAGCCTGGCCAACATGGTGGAACGCCGTCTCTACTAAAAAGACAAAAAAATTAGCTGGGCGTGGCAGTGTTTGCCTGTAATCCCAGCTACTCAGGAGGGTGAGGCAAGAGAATTGCTTGAACCCAGGAGTTGGAGGTTGCAGTGAGCAGAGATCATGCCACAGCACTCCAGCCTGGGCGACAGAGCAGGATTCTGTCAAAAAAAAAAAAAAAAAAAAAAAAAAAAAAAAAAAAAAAAAACCCTCTGAGGAAATGAAAATGGGTGGCTTTGATGGGAAGAAAGAATCCTTAGAACTGAAACTGAGTCATCCTTTCACTTATTTATTCACCTATTTCTTTTTCCATTAAGCCTTTAGACTTTAAGTACATCATTCATTCATTCATTCATTCATTCATCAAACAAATATTTCCAGGGCCCTTTCTACAGACTTCACACAGTAGAAGGCAGGGACTCCAGCCAAGATAGCAAACTGATGTCACCTTGTGAACGAAGGAAGGTCATTTTGTAAGAGTCACCTAGAGCCCTGTCTGTTCCGGCAGATGTGTGCCAGCCTCTGGCTCTCAGGCACTGGCTCAGCAGCTCAGACGGGTGCCTCCGCCCCAAGGAGTGGCTTGGGGCCAAAGAACACACCTGGACTCAGAGTGCTGCCATTTTAGAGCTGGAAAGAATCTTCCCCCAGGCCAACATGCTCTCTCCATATCAAGATCTAGAGCAGGGTGACCAGCTTGTCCCATTTGCCTGGGACTTTCGTGGTTTTAAACAGAGAAGTCTGGCATCTCAGTAAGTCCCTTAGTCCCAGATAAACTGGGAAGGCTGGTTACTTTCTTCTGGGACCCACCATGGAGGCAAATCTGCTGAGTTGGGCTTATTCACTCACAGCCCCAGAGATACCGGTTTCCATGAGTACCAAACACAGAGGCTCCAGGAAGAGAACAGGGTGATGTTTTACTTCCGTGGTGGGCAGGAGGGGGTCATAATTTCTTGTAGGTGAGCATTTACGTGGATGTTTGCCTTCTTGCCAAGAAGATGGTTTTATACTGAATTCTGGGCTCAATAGGAGCCAGGCCCAGAAACACAAGGTCCAGCTCCTTGCATTTGCTTTAGGGCCCTCCCCAGTGGCAGCTTGGGCTTGAAAAGCCTTGGATAGTCACTGGTCAGGGGCTTTGTCACCGGAAAAGGTCAGCCAGTGGCACCCAGAAATGAGCACGGGGAATGAGAACAGAAAAGAACAGAAGAGTGGGACTAAACTCATTTTTTTTTTTTTTTTTTGAGACAGGGTCTTGCTCTGTCACCTGGGCTGGAGTGCGGTGGCGCCATCTCAGCTCACTGCAACCTCCACCTCTCGGGTTCAAGCAATTCTCCTGCCTCAGCCTCCTGAGTACCTGGGATTACAGGTGCCCGCCACCATGCCTGGCTAATTTTTGTACTTTTAGTAGAGATGGGGTTTTGCCCTCTTGGCCAGGCTGGTCTTGAACTCCTGACCTCAAGCGATCCACCTGCCTTGGCCTCCCAAAGTGCTAGGATTACAGGTACCTGGCCCAGACTCAAGCCTTTTACTTACAAAATAAAATCACTGTCCTCTGCCTTATAACACTAGACATTATTTCTGATCTCGCATAAAATTGATGAAGTAGAGTAAAAATCTGTGATTTACAGACAGGAAAACAGAGTCCCAGAGACGTTGTCCTTTCTGCCCAAGGTCACCCAGCTATGAATGGCAAGTGCCTGAGATCCACCGGCCCAAAGTCCAAGCTGTCTCCATGACATCCCTGCTCCCTCCTTTTAATACCTGTCTCTGTGACATGACTTAAGACAAGCTGGTTAATGAGAAAAAGCAGGGGATGGCAGCCCTCTTGTGGCTCATCCACCAGAACCAGCTCACAGGGACTCCCCATGAAAACCAGGCTTGTGCCTTCTCTTGAGACCACATGAGACCGGGCACCACCGGGTCCACACTGTCCATGACAATTCCCCAGAGGTGAGAAGCAGCCGCTCCTTTAGATGAGGCATCAGACTTCAATTTGCTTGGTGTCTCCACCTCCCTTCACTCAGTTTGTCATCTGCTGGCTTAGGAATGTCTTTCTTTTTTTTTTTTTTTTTTTTGAGACAGAGTCTCGCTCTGTCGCCCAGGCTGGAGTGCTGTGGCCTATCTCAGCTCACTGCAAGCTCCGCCTCCCGGGTTTACGCCATTCTCCTGCCTCAGCCTCCCGAGTAGCTGGGACTACAGGCGCCCGCCACCGCGCCCGGCTAGTTTTTTGTATTTTTTAGTAGAGACGGGGTTTCACCGTGTTAGCCAGGATGGTCTCGATCTCTTGACCTCGTGATCCGCCCGTCTCGGCCTCCCAAAGTGCTGGGATTACAGGCGTGAGCCACCGCGCCCGGCCTTTTTTTCTTTTTTCTTTTGAGATTGAATCTTACTCTGTTGCCCAGGTTGGAGTGCAGTGGTATGATCTCGGCTCACCACAGCCTCCGTCTCCCAGGTTCAAGTGAATCTCCTGCCTCAGCCTCCCAAGTAGCTGGGATTACAGGCGTGTGCCACCACGCCTGGCTAATTTTTGTATTTTTAGTAGAGATGGGGTTTCACTACGTTGGCCAGGCTAGTCTTGAACTCCTGACCTCGTGATCCGCCCTCTTTGGCCGCCCAGAGTGCTGGGATTACAGGCGTGAGCCACCGCGCATAGCGAGGAACTTCTATAAAGCATCACACAAATGGGTGCCAACATACTTAAGCTCAGAGGGACTCACTTAGTCCAGGAGTTCTCAGATTTGGGGATATAAGAGACAGACCAGCGAAATTTCCAGAAAAAAAAAATGAAACGATATAAGGGACCAAACTTTAATTTTGCTAAAGATGGACACACAAAAGAACAAAGATGAATTACTATGAACACTGTGTAATAAAAAGGGAGGCTATTTGCATTTTTCTTAAGTAAGAAGGAACAACCTCACTGTTCAAAATCTGTTGCTCCCCAAAGTGATGGTCTATTGTGGTTGTTCCACAAAAATTGTCGAATGCATGTTGTTGGATGAATTTCAGACCAAGAAAGAGTCTTTAAATCCACTAAATGTAACTTTATGGAAATCTCATTTCTATTGGGACTTACATCTCTAATTTGTCTAGAGAAAAGTTTATCATGCACGGGCACCAGCCAGCTAATTGCTTCTTGATGATGATGACCCTAAACTGGAACGACGTCTTCATCGCTCAGAGGAGGCACAAGGTCTTGCTTAAGCACACACAACTTGTTACAAACATGTGCCCTGACCACAGGCCCCAAACCCCTTCTACTTCAGTCTCTCCCAAAGTGGGAGGGAACCCTGGAGGAAGACAGGTAATTGAGTAGGACAATTTCTTTTTTAATTTTTTTTTGATTTTTTCTGTTGAAGTCAAAGGGTAAGCTTTGTGCTGATGTGTTTTTAACACCCCCTAACACTTGTTATCTCCTCTTTCTGCAAAGAGAGAGCTGGCCGTGGGCTCTGAGCCTTCTACCAGCAACACTTCTAGAAAGGATTTTGATGCTACAGTTTTCTTGTTATTGCATTTTCATTGTTATAGTGATCCTTTTTAATGACAAATAAGACTGATTTCCATCTAGAATGTGGTTTTACAAAGTGTCCATTTAACTAAAACGTGTGAATTGAGGCAATGAAAAAAACTGATGCAAATAGTGGCAGGAAAATATTGCCTAGAGGCAAAAATCCTGAAGATGGGAAACACAGTGTTTCTAGACAGGACCCGCAGATCCAGACTGCCTCGGTTCAGATACACCTCCTAGCCGTGTGACTTTGGGCAAGCTACTCAACCTCTCTGTGCCTCAGTTTCCTCATCTGAAAAACAGGGAAAACAATAAACCAACCTTAGAAGCCACTAGGATGAGTGAATGAGAACAAGGGTCAAGCACTTAGGACAAAGCCTGGCACACAGTAAGTGCTTTGCTAAGGTTCACGGTGAAGATGATGACCGTAACGATGATAATGATGATGACGGCGGTGTTGGCAGTGATGACGACGGTAGTGAATAGGCTCAGAAAGATTCTTGGCCATTTAAGATTTAGGTTGATGGCCCAGAAAGGGTGACTGGGCTTTCTCATTAAGAAGGGAAAGCAAATGCTAGAAGTGCACCACACCCAGAATGTCAATGAGTCTGGGGAATGAGAAACATTTGGTATCTAGCCACACTGTAGAGTAACAATCAGTCTCTCTCTCAATTGTGACATTCTGCAGAGCAGGCAAGTGTCCTGCTAACAGGAATAATGGCCACATTTGTTGAGTGTTTGCTCTGCTCTCGGCTTTGGGTGAGTGCATTGCATTCATTCTCTTAAAGATGTTGTCCCTGTTCTTTGGATGACTAAACTGAGACTCAGAGAAGTTAAATAGCTTAAGTGCATGAAGTAGCAAGTGACAGAGCCCACATGAGATCGGGGCAGCCGTCCCATCTGCTTTGCTCCATTCCACCCTCAGCCTTGTCATGAAACTCTAGCCATAGCTGGCTCCTTCTCATTTGGGTACAGCCCAAATGTCACTGCTCAGAGGGGGCTTCCTGGGTCATTCTGTCCCTTTCCCAAACCCTGGCCACTCTCTGTCCTGTGATGGGACAACCTAGTGGTCAAGGGCCAGACTCTGAAGGCCAGTGCTTGTATCCCTGTTCTAACTCTTGCTTAAACTCTCTGAAACTCAGTTCCCTCATCTGTAAAATGGGAGTGTCATAGTAACTTATGGGTTTCTTGTGAGTTTTAAATGTTATATTTAATGCATATACAAAGTACTGGAGATAATATCTGGCCTGTAGTAAGCACTCAATAAACACTAATATTTATTGCATTTCTCCCCTGCAACATAAATTCTACAAGAGCAGCATTTTACTTGGCTTTTTTACAACTGTACTCAGTGCCTAGAGCATAACAGGTGCTCAATAAACATTAGCTGAATGGAATGAGTGAATGAATGAAAGAATGAATATGATATGGCTTGGCTGTGTCCCCACCCAAACCTCATCTTGAATTGCAGCTCCCATAATTCGCACATGTCATGGGAAGGACCTGGTGGGAGGTAATTAAATCATGGGATAGAGTCTTTCCTATGCTATTCTCATGATAGTGAATAAGTCTCATGAGATCTGAAGGTTTTATAAAGGGCAGTTCCCTGAACATGCTCTCTTGCCTGCTGCCATGTAAGATGTGCCTTTGCTCCTCCTTTGCCTTTCTCCATGATTGTGAGGCCTTCCCAGCCATGTGGAACTGTGAGTTCACTAAATCTCTCTTTTTCTTTATAAATTATCCAGTCTTGGGTATTTCTTCATAGCAGTATGAAAATGGGCTGATACAGAATATTTACCTCCAAAGCCTATGTTCTCACCCACTGTACCAAGCTGCCCCCCTGCTGACTTCCTTGTTTTATGCCCTATGCCAAGCATGGTGCCCAGTCTGGTGGGGTTCAGTAAAGGCTGAGCATAATTGAGCCTAGCAACTGTCCCTTCTTCTCCTGGGGAAGCTACATTGTGTTCCTGCCCATGATGCCAACTTTTTCTATCCTCCCTGTCCCTCCACCTGGAAAACTCTGTGTACATTTGTGCTGTACCTGCTTGCCCTGTCCTAAGCTAGTCTGGGAACGATGTACTGCCACTCTTTGGATCCTCTTCACATCATCACACAAGATGAAACAACTGTCTTAATCGCCAGGCCCTGAGCAACCATTCAAAAGGCAGCAGGATGAAGCTCTGGTGCATTCTGAGTGCCTTTGGGGAGTGTTTTCGTGTTGAATTCTGGAAGGTTTGGGTGCATTTATGGAGAGCCTTAGCTGTATTGATTTATAAAGTGCCTATTTCCAGAAAGGGGCTGGGAAAACCCATCCTTTGCCCTCTCCTACCAGAGGGATCCTTCTAAGATGCTCTTTTATCTCTGTACCTCCTGAACTTTTACGCACCCTTCAAGGCCCAGATCAAATCTCACCTGGTCTCTGGAGGCTTCCCAACTTCCCTGGCTGTTAGTTGTTTATTTTTCTGATCCAAGCTTATTTTCTCTTCTTTGTATTACATTCAACCTGTTCATCTAGTCATTTGTTTAACACATACTGGCTGAACCCCTACTACATGTCTGGCTCTGTGCTCTTAAAAATACCAATGAGATGAAAATTTTTGTCACCAAAGAACCTTCACATTGATGTCCATCTTTCTTCACAGGCTTGTTGAGGCCATAGACATTGTTGCCAACAATTCAGCAGAGAGGCTGACCCAGAGTAAGGGTTCCACCTTGCAGAACAGAGGGCTGATGAACCGAGTAAGGGAATGATGCATAAATACTCTGCTCCAGAACATGGGCTGTGTGTGCAAAAAGAGGGCTTTTGATCGGCAATGTCTTTTTTCCTTTGAATGATAAAGGGGCTGTTCTCTGTAAGAAAACCAACATTGCTCATCAGGCTTTGTAATACAATTCACACCGACACTCTTCTTGTAAAATCCATGCATGCTGCAGAAATTTGTATTCTTGCTGCTCTGGAATGTGCTGCTGGACTCGAGGCCTGCATGCTGATGTTTAAATGGAGCTGCCAAAGTACTTTTTCCTTTTGCTGACTGGCATTTGTGCATTTTCAGTTCAAACTTGCTTCCAGGGTGGGGGAGAGGAGGAGGAAAGCATCTTCCATCAGATAACGTCTTTATTTTAAGTATTTCCCGGCCCTTCCACTGCAGCCCACATGGGCCCCATGCTTCTGTGGTTGGCAGAGATCAATGCAATCAATATTTTTGACTGCAGAGCTTTCTATGACTTACACATATTTAAAAGGATAAAACATAATCAACAATTCTCTGTGTGAACTCAACCATTCTAATCCTTATCTTTGATTCTTTGGGATCCAGCAAATAGGATAAGTAAGTCCCCAGCATATTTTGCCCAAGACTAGGGAGTTCAGCCTGGCAGGAACCTTTTGGTCCCATGGCCTGGACTACATGAGCTTCTTTCACTCTGGGAAATCAGACTGGAAAACTAGACATTGCTGCATTTGGGAACATTGGTGGCCTTTTCCTTGGACCATTGCCTTTTGCTAAACACCACACTGCTTTCTCACACTGTTATTAGCTAAATAATGAGCTACTGCTCTCAGGGGTATTTGCTTCTTGAAAAGAACTACTTGAAGCCAGCATTAAGCCAAAACACTGAAGCATTAATGGTGGGATTGTAGGCAGCTCATTGAAACAGGGTGTTCTTAAAAAAAAAAAAAGAAACGATTTATTGTGATGACTTTTACCTGGAGCAATTTCTCCTTATGAAAAGGATGAACGCACCAAAAAAACAAGGATTGGCAACCTTTTTCTGCAAAGTGACAGATAGTAAATAGTGTCAGCCTTGCGGGTGATATGGGTCCTGTAGTAACTACTCAACTCTTCAGTGAGAGCATGACTCACCCAAAATCTCTACATAAATAAGTAAATAAACAACAGAATGAGTTCAGCTTTGATGAACTTACCCAAAATTACATATTTAACAAAAAACCCAGAAAGTTCTTTTATTTTCAGTGCACATCCATTTTTTTTTTTTTTTTGTCATTTTTAAACATAAAATACTATTTCAAAATGCATGTGGACAGAAGAGAGGTCATAGTAACCTGATCAGTCTTTGGGGCTGCTGAAGATACTCATCTAACCTGACCACACCCCCTGAATTGCTTCATCATTTCTCTGCCCGCATTTCAGGGCCTTCTCCATTCCTCTATCCTCCAACGCCAACCCCCTACCAAGTATGCTGAGGGCTCCTGGAGGGTTCTATCTTTTTCTCTCAATCAATTCACCTTTTCTGTGAACCTATTATTATTATTCATCTTTGTGCTCCCAGCACGTAATACAATGCCTGGCACTTAGGAGAAGTTATCAATACATTTACAAGCTCAACAACAATGAACCAGATGATGAGTAAGATTTCCATCTGAGCCTCTTTGTGAGTGGGGATGACTGAGGGTTAAGAGTGTCCATTTCCCTTTCTCTTCCTTAACCCAAGGCTCAGAGAGTTTGAGTACTATGCCTAAGTTTGCCCAACTTTTAAATGGCTATTTTAGTTTAAATATCACACACATTTTCATCCTGGCTTCTGTTACTAGATTTTATCAGTTCCTTGAACCCACTAACTTCCATGCCCTTCCAAGGGGCCTTATTATGTGTTCTTCCATCTGCTTGGAATGTTCTCCTCGGCTCCTTTTTCCATGGTTCTCTCACCTATGGGGCACCGACCGACCTCCAGAGCTCAGCTGAAACATCACTTCCTCTAGGAGGCCTCTGTATTTCTCATACCAACGTAGGCCCCTACAATCTAGCTTCTACCCTTTATGCTTTTCCTTCATAGCATTCGTTGCAATTATAATGGATTAGTTATTTCTTTATTATCTGCTTTCCATGCTAGAACGTCAGCTCCATGAGAGGGCAGTGATGTCCGTCTTGTTCACTGCGTGTTTTAAAAACCTGGCACATAGAATATGCTGAGACAATCTGCATAAGTAACTGAACAAATGAACAACAGGGCAAACAAAAAACGGGAATCCACAGAAACCTAAAGAAGAAAGGAGCCTATCTTCCCTTGACAAGAGAGCACATAGAATATCGCAGTTATTTAATTTGGTTTGTTGGGCAAACACTTTCAAAGAATTTTGACAACAACCAAAGGCAAGCACGCCTATACAGAAAGTTCAGGAAGAGGTAATGTTTTCTTTCCCAGGATTTCGCTTTGATTCACGAAGTACAGGATCAAAACGTGGAAAGTTTGCTGTATGTTTACAAGAGAAAATACAGACTTGGAATTCACTTCAAGAGAAGGATCCAATTAAAAGTGTGGATTGTATTTTTATTCCTTTCCCAGAGGAAAAGTGCTTTTTACCAAATCTACACTACTTATGAAAATGATTAGGCACACACATCAAAGCTAATTAATAGTTTTGATGTTGAAAGAAAACCTTTAGTCTTCTAAAGTATAATGTGAAGATGTATTTAATTGTGTAGCCGTTTCCAAAGATGGCGGCTACCAATTCCTCTTCTTTGTGCACATGCGTGGAACTGCACCCATCAAGAAGCTGGGTCTGCATCTCCTTTTTTTGACTCTCCTTGAGTTGTAACTTGACCAATAAAACGTGGCAGGGGTAATATTGTATCAATTATTGGATATCCTTTAAAGGTTTAGCAGTTTTTGCTTTCCCTTGGGGAAGCCCGCCATCATGTTGCAAAAAAGGCCAGGTGTGGTGGCTCAAGCCTGCAATCTCAGGACTTTGGGAGGCCGAGGCAGGTGGATCACTTGAGGTCAGGAGTTCGAGACCAGCCTGGCCAACATGGTGAGACCCTGTCTCTACTAAAAATACAAAAATTAGCCAGGCGTGGTGGCAGGCACGTGTAATCCCTGCTACTCAAGAGGCTGAGGCAGGAGCATAAATTGATCCCAGGAGGGGAAGGTTGCAATGAACTGAGATCATGCCACTACACTCCCGCCTGGGAGACAGCGAGACTCTGTCTCAAAAAAAAAAAAAAAAGCTAGGACTACATTATGAAATAAGACTGTTCATAAGGAGATTGGAAGGAGAGCAATCAGGTGGAGGAGCATGGAGCACCAAGCATGTGGCTGAGGACTTCCTTGACCTCCTAGTTCAGCCCATTTGCAGGTGGATGAAGTTAAGGTAGCTTCTCCAGATCATGCCCCAGCAAGCACAGCTGTCTCAGAATCTTGCCTGAATTCCTGACCCAGAGAATCAAAGAAATCAAAGAAATAACAAACCTTTGCTGCTTGAACCTGCTAGGTTTGGGGTTGATTAGTTACACAGCAATAGATAACTGAAACTGCATCATCTTTCTTTCTCTGTCTCTCTCTTTCTTTCTTTCTTTTTTTTTTGAGACAGAGTCTTGCTCTGTTGCCCAGGCTGGAGTGCAGTGGTGGGATCTTGGCTCACTGCAACCACCGCCTCCCAGATTCAAGCGATTCTCTTGTCTCAGCCTCCTGAGTAGTTGGAACTACAGGTGCCCACCACCACATCTGACTAATTTTTGTATTTTTAGTAGAGATGGGGTTTCACTATGTTGGCTGGGCTGGTTTCAAACTCCTGACCTCAAGTGATCTGCCTGCCTCACCCTCCCAAAATGCTGGGATGACAGGTGTGAGCCTCCGTGCCTCTGGGCCTGGCCAGCATTGTATTTCAATTTATTGAGTGGTCACTTCTTTGACAGCTTCAACAATGTAGAATAATGGAACCAATAAACAAATAAGGTAATACACAGCCAATGAGTTCTGCTTCTAACAGGGATGTTGAAGTGCTCAATTGGGACCCATGGTCTCTATGTTTAAGCACAATTTTAACAAATTTGTTCATCTCAGAGCCAAAGATCACATACAATTATGCAAATGGAAGCAGATTTGGTGGATTTTAGACAATGTGTTTAATTCTCTCAGTTTTAGATGGTGGAACAGAGGCCAAGAAGGTCAAATAGCTTGTGCAGGTTAACAAAGTACAAGAATGTATTAAAAATGGGAAAATAACCCAGGGTTTCTGGTCAACCAAGTAAGGCACTTCACCTCACCTTCCTATTCCACAGGTGAGACAAATTGAAAGAGGTAGGGAACAAAAGGACTTTTAGGTATAATGAGAGCACTGAAGGATGAGATGGAGAGCTGGTGGGCACACTCTCAAAAGCACGGAAACCTCAGCTCCTGCAAAGTGAAGTCAAACAACTCCTTTTATGCTGTAGGGACCCCAAGGCATCCCTTTATTTCAGTCCAGAGCAGCCCAATACTTGATATTCATGACGATGACCCTGAGTCAGATAGCAAAGATTAAATTATGCTTCTCATATTCTATTTAAGGAGGTAAGGAAGTGTGTAATGCACTCTCAGAAATATTCCCATGCAAAATGGCTAAAATAAATGTATGATTTGATGTGCAACGGGATAAGCTTCAGTTATGTGGAAAATGCATTTACATGGAACAGTCCGCGTCAAATAAATGAGGCATTGCTGTATTTGCAAAATGTTCGGCATGTATTCCAAGTCTTGGCTAGTCTGAAGGTTTCTGCTAAATGAAAAATGAGCTTTACTTGTGTCTAAATCTGAGCTTAAGTGCACTCTCTGAAACCTTCCCGGGAATTTTTTGGACAGGTGTCTCTTTTCAAACAGCATAATATTTGGACATTACATTTTAAATATGTGCAGATAAAAATGATATTCCAAATCTGTATTTCACTTTTAACCAGATGGGATAACAGTAGTGAGAGTTGCTGAGAGACAGTCCTTCATGGAAAGAAAATGAAAATAAAAATCGTATCTCCTCCTAGCCTTGCTCAGAGGTGTTTGGCTACAAGTTCGAGAATGAATGTGGTATCACCCCAAATCTCTAATAATTCACTGTGGTCAGATCGGCAAAAAATCTACTATTTTGTTTCCACACAAGGTCATCATATTTTCCTTTTCTAAAATCTAGGATTTTGGGGACAATATAAACAGACCTTGCCACCTGCAGGCCCTTAATTAAGAACTTGGAACAGCGTGCTCATTGGCTGGATCCAGCTGTAAGCCTGTTATGTCTCACCCACGCGGTGCTTGGAGAAGACTCCAAATTTGAATTCTTTTAGAGAGATAGAGCGACTGGTGCCATTTCACCTACTCCATTTCCCTCTCTATTGTCTTCTCTTCTCATATACGTTACCTGCCTGGCTCCTGTCGCTTTTGAATTTTTGACACCAGACTGGGAACCCTAATTCTTTTTAGGGAAGGAAAGATAAGGGAACAATCACTGCCATTCAGGGTTTTGCACCCTTTTGGTGTGTGTGACATATCGTCAAAAGACAGACATGCTGGAGGCAGATTTCACCCAAACTGAACAAGTTAGCGCTTAGTTACCAGGCAGCCTCCATTACAACGTCTCCACGTCTCCTGGTATTTGTAAAAGTGTTCAGGGTGACTGTACTACACTGCTAAGTGGGATGCTCTACTGCCCTGTCCTTATGTACTTACATACTTATGAGACATATTTATTGCACTCCCCCAGAACATACCATCTTCCCTTACTGTAGGCTTGTCATATGACTGCATTATTATAGGTAAGCTTTTTTTAAATTTTGTATTTTTCTGAGACAGGGTGTCCCTCTGTCACCCAGGCGAGAGTACAGTGGCAGGATCATAGTTCACTGCAGCCTCAACTTCCTGGGCTCAAACGATCCTCCCACCTCAGCCTCATGAGTAGCTAGGACTACAGGCATGGGCCACCATACCCAGCTAATTTTTTATTTTTTGTAGAGACAAGATCTCCCTATGTTTCCAAGGCTGGTCTCAAACTCTTGGGTTTAAGTGATCATCCCACCTCAGCCTCCCAAAGTGTTGGGATTACAGGCGTGAGCTACCATGTCTGACTACAGGTAAGATGTCCTGTTTGCTCATTCAAATAAGGCATTGACTCTAGACTCTTCTC
>NW_012114666.1:5722938-5757494 GCF_000951035.1 Colobus angolensis palliatus
CTCTCTGTGGTCTCAAACTCTTGGGTTTAAGTGATCATCCCACCTCAGCCTCCCAAAGTGTTGGGATTACAGGCGTGAGCTACCCTGTCTGACTACAGGTAAGATGTCCTGTTTGCTCATTCAAATAAGGCATTGACTCTAGACTCTTCTCCTCATGAGGATGGGCACAGTGCTTATGAGAGTGGAAATTGCTGGGAAACTACAGGGAAAAATGCCACCTTGGACAAGCAGGACACGTATGGCCAAGTTGTTTTCTGCAGCTCTTCAAAAAGCAGTGTACGTGTGTCTGAGTGTCTGATCAAGGTGCACGTTCACAGTCTGCAAAAATTCACTGCCCACTGTGTGTGCCAGGCTGAGGGTTGATTTGTTTCATGTGTTTTATCTCATGTAACTCTCACCAACCAAACAAACCTATTAGCATGTTATAAGGTTTCTGAAGCATACTTTTAAAACAGAATGAAATAATCTCTGGAGGCTAGATGCTTTAATATTCTTCATCCATATTTGCTTTACTGTTAGAAATTTATATTAAGGCAGGATGGTTAGAATGCCCAGATTCCGGGTATAGACATTCCTTCAATCTGGCTGAATAAATTTTAAACTTCAGCTGCATAAGAATTACAGTTCAAGGTAATGTACAATGTAGTAATACACAGAATAAGTGCACTGTACTTTATGAATGGCTTAAAAGATTTTTAATGGTAATTTTGACTATAGCAATTTTCCTCTTATGAGCTGCTTTTAGAAGTTTTCACCTTGTGAGATGCAATTCTGTCTGTGCTATAATTTTTACTTTAGCTTATTGCAAGGTATACCTGGCTTTACAGCACATCAGATGATCATCTCAGCACAATGGTCTACCCCACCAAATATCTCTGTAATGGTATGCTCATTTTCAGCAAAAATAAATTTTGCACATTTTGGCAGCCAGGCTCTTACAGTGGTCCTATAATCCCCATTTCTTGATGTGCATGTTCTTGTGTAGTCCCCTCTCCTTGAGTGTGTGTGTGACTTGTAACTTGCTTTTAACCAATAGAATATAGAAAGGTGATGGGATGTCACTTTCATGCTTACAATGCACAGGATGGTGATTTCTATCTGGAAAGAGACTCTTTCTCCCTTGCTGGCTTTGATGAGGTAAATGGTCAGGTTGGGGAATCCCACATGGTGGAGGTCTAATACTAGATGACCTCTAGGAGCTGAAGGTAGCCATCAGTCAACAGCCATCAAGAAACCAGAGCCCTGAATCCTAGATCCTAGAGCTGAAAGGAAATGAATTTTATCATCAATGTGTGAGATCTTGGAAGTGGATCTTTCCCCAGTCAAACCTCTGATGAGACTGCAGCCCTGTCCAAAGCCTGGATTGCAACCTTGTGAAATCCTGATGCAGAGGCCCACCTAACTGGTGCCTGGACTCCTGATGCACAGAAACTGTGAAATAATAAACATGTTGTTTAAAGCCATTAAGTTTGGGGTAATTAGTTTCACAGCAGCAGACAACAAACACACACATTATTCAGAATTTGGTGACACATCTAAGACTGTTTCAAGACCTACCACTTGATATCCTCCGATCTAGTCCAATAGGGACAGGGAAACTGAGGCCCACAGTGGTAAATGCATTTGTCCTGGGTCATTTGATTCTAATTCTGTCTCTGTGACCCTCCACTGACTATACGACTTCTGTTTCTTCATTTTCTTATCTATAAAATGAAAAGTTGGACTAGCTGACCTGCAAGGGCAATTTAGTCTTTAATCAGGTCTCCTGTCTCCTGGGCTCTTGCCTTTTATTTCAAAATATGTTCCTTAGAATACTTGTTTAAAAGAATTCCAGGTGGAGAAAAAACATTCCATGGTCAGATAGAGTTGGGAGGTACTATGTTAGATGCTTAACAGTTTATTTCAGGGCCTTTCAGAACCACTCATTTGCTCATGTCCACTGGGAGTATCCAATAATGAGATGGAGTTAAAAGCATTATCCATACTCATTTGATCACGAGCCCTCCCTGCTTTTGTTTCCTGGGTTTTGGGATCCATGTTACACAGAGCACACTAAAGGAAGGTCTGCAAATGCCCTTCCAAGTCAAGAGGGTTCCTATTCTTTCCACTTTCAAATGACTTTGAATGACAGGAAGGTTAGATGCACTGAGATCCAACATCTCATGGCTGACAGACGTGTGTTGCAAAAGCCAGACAGACACAGTTGAAGAAGAAGCAATATTAATATGGTGATATCACTCAATTGGTAGCATGCTAATTTGGGAGATGTATACGAAATATACTGGAAATTCACATCATGCTTGTTGCCCTGGAGAATAAAATATCTTCTCCTTATTTGTAAAACTCCTTCTCCTGAACTCTCCCATGAACACTTGTCCAATATATAGTGGTTTCTTCCCTTTCTTCCTTTTTTCTTCCTTTCCTTCCTTTCTTTTCCTCTTCCCTTTCTTTTCTATTTTTTTTTTGAGACTCTCTCTGTCGCCCAGGCTGGAGTGCAGTGGCACGATCTCTGCTCAATGCAAGCTCCACCTCCCGGGTTCACGCCATTCTCCTCCTCAGCCTCCCCAGTAGCTGGGACTACAAGCGCCCGCCGCCACGCCCGGCTAATTTTTTGTATTTTTAGTAGAGACGGGGTTTCACTGTGTTAGCCAGGATGATCTCGAGCTCCTGACCTCGCAATCCTCCCACCTCGGCCTCCCAAAGTGCTGGGATTACAGGTCTGAGCCACAGCGCCTGGCCTCCTTTCTTTTCTTTCTCCTTTCTCTTTGCTTCTCTTCCTCTTTGACAAATTGTTTTTTCATTGCATTCAATGAAAGGCTTTGCATGCTTTGGGATAGAAGTGGGGTGGGAGGGCAGAAAGAAGAGCTAATATCCTGAAATTCTCACGTCTTTAGCCCAGAACCCGATTTCAATAGAAACACTTTTTGAAGTAGCCTAGCAAATCTGTGTGACCTAACTGCAACAGGGCAGTTGTTCTTTGAATAAATACAAGGCTTTGAGCCCTCAGCTCACGGCAGTCATTTCCCAAGACCTCTTGGGCCGCCCAGAGAGTTCATGAGAAGCAAGTGATTTGCATCTTGCTCTATTTGCTATTTTGGGGGATGGTGTTATGTGAGCACTCTGCTCTGTCTTGCCTGTTGGCGAACAAACCTTGGTCCTCCCTTCATGTGAAGGACCTGAATGGCCTTCAGTCTTTTGCCCCCTAAGTTCTCTGTCACTGTTAAATGCACAGCCCTCTTCCCCAGCTCCTGCCCCAATGCAAGGCCTCAGGAACGAGACAACAATAAACTCAAGCCCAAACCCCGAAGCCCTCCCAGGTGCTTAACACCGTGCTGATTTTTAACCTTGCCGGACGATGTTAACCTTGCCGGACAATGCTCGCACGTTTATCCGCAGTCAGGTGGCCTTGTTCCAATAATGGGGTTGTTTTCTAAGAGAAACAGTAATGTCGAACACCAAGTTGACAAAATAAAGGAGAATAAAATAGACATTATGAATAAAATATGTGGGCAGAAAAATGTACAAATGGTCTGGGGATGCTGACACAATAAACTCTTTTTAACTGCCCTCCAGGCTAAATACATATTTTTCAAACTTGTAAGTTTTATACATTAAAAAAAAAAATGCCTCTCCCAGTGACCCAGGGCAGCTGAACGTGCATTAGACATGGATCATTCCTAAGTGTCGGTGGCCTTTTGCTGGTACAACATCAATTTCCTGAGTCCTCTGCTTATTTTCTGGCTGCACGTGTACATACATACACATCACCGTTGAGACGCCCTGCTTTCCCCCATTTAGCAGTTGACATCAGCTTTCAACACGGCAGGATTACACTACAAGTCACTGGTGTCACCTATGCACAGACTGAGTGTGAACTCTGCAAAAGAACAAGACCCAGAATCAACATTTTCCTGAACTCGCCCTTTGGAGTCAAAGAAAGAAAGCTGAATGCTGCTTTCTGTCTGTCTTCCCAGAGAAACGTGAGGAACCTAAACGGAGACCAAACACGACTCCCTAATACATATGTCTATTTCTTCTTTCTTTTTCTCCATTTGATAAATATTTACTATGCAAAGGCCCTTTGCTAGGCTCTCGGAAAGATGCAGTTTCTGCCTTCAAGATGTTCACTGTGTCGTGGGAGAAGAATATGTGCAAATAAACACAGCGGATGCACTGCTGAGGATTATTTTTTCTCCCTTCTCTGTCCAGTGAGAGAGAAACTTGTAGCCACCGCCATCTTTGGAAAAATGGATCCTCTCTGGCTACAGAGGATCTGGCCTCTAAACCAGTAGCACTCCAATCGGATTGAGTCTGAGTGGGGGTAAATAACCCATCCAGGGTCATTCTACTGGTTTAGAGCCCAGGTCACATTAGAATCACCTCTGGGGGTTTAAAACCATATCCATGCCCATAATGGAATTTCCCAAGGGCTGGAAATAGTTCGTATTTTGATCTGGCAGGAGGTTATATGGGTGTGAACTTATGTAACATCCACTGAACTTTACAGTAATGTTTATTAACTCGGCTGCAGAAAAGATAACCTCAATTTTTAAAAAAGTTAAAAAAAAAAAAAAAAGCTCTACATCCAGGCCCACTCTTACAGATTCTGCTATGGATCGTGCTGGCTTCAGTATGTTGCAAAAGCTCCCCAGGTGACACTAATGTGCGACCAGGGCTGAGAAACCGTCTGCAGGCAATTAAGTTCTAATGGCCTGGAGAAGGGGCTGGCGGGAGCACGCAGGCCTCTGTGTTGAAGGGTCAAAACAGCTGCTACGATGCAGTGGTGTTACCCCTGAAGGGTCACCCAAGCCCATCCACTGGGGACCAGGGTTTCTCTTGATAGCTCTACAGCTCAGGGAGAGGGCCAGCTCTTTTGAGTTTGGGTCAGCTCCTTTGTGCTTGGAAGAGCAGTCGGTGGGACAGAGGTGGCAGGGAAGGGAAGTGGTAAGTGTCCTGTGTTCAAAGGGAGGTTTGGGAATCAGGTTGCAGCCTGGGAAGAGCAGGTGACAGGTAGCATTGTGTTGGATTCCAGGAGCGCTGCTTCCTGATTCTGTGACCCTGGATTGGTCATTTACCCGCACTCAGCCTCACTTTCTTCATTTCCCAGTACTTTGCCTGAGACCTCTCTGGCTTAACACTCAAAGTCCTGCATCCTGGAAAACACCTCAGTCCGGACAAACTTGGGGTGGTTCCTCACTCTATATATAAATTGACAGCAATTACACCTACTTCTTAGAGTTCTTGTGAGGATAAACTGTTTTGTAAAACGCTTAGCACATCACTTGGTAGCATGTCGGTGTCCAAGTAACGGCAGCTATTATTACCAGTAGATTTGGCATTAGGAAAACTTTTTTATTGTTTAATGGGATTAGTTCATGAGGTACCTGGCACACAGTAGGCACACAATAACTATTAATAAAATAAATGCTCATCGGAGCCACAGATTTATTACCCAAATTAGAAAACTTCTCCTTTCTTAATTATGAGGGCATGCCTTCAAACTGTTTAATGACATCTTGTTTTGTAGCCTGCTTAATAAATGTTTGCTGCCAATGGCAAGTTCCCCATGTCGGCAAATCATCTAAATATTTAGCTATTTTTTTTTTTCTCTGTGAGGTTTCATGCAGGTTCTTAGCCTTGTGTAGCTGATAAGCAGTGAGGCCCAGCAGCAAAATCCCAACCGCTTCAAATCCGTACATCTCAGACTTTCCTTCTTCTTGGGTGGCTATAGCTACTGGGTGGCTAATTCTAGAGCAAACACTACCTCCAGCACTCCCACCCCCTCTGCTCTGCTTCCTCTACCGTAGGCGCTGGAGAAGCAAAATACTCGTTTTTCACAGCCTCACTTTCATCTAGGTGTGACTGAGTACACAACTGTGGTAAAGAAGATGCTAATGGAATCCTGCCAAGGTGGAGGGGTGGTCCAAGGAAGTGTTTGCTTTTTTGGTAAGAAGAGCAGATGAGCTGGATGGTGGCTCTACCCAGTCCTCTCATCTTGCACACAGTTGCGATGCTCATGGAGAAAGGACGATGCGACGACCATGGTGCAAGCGCGAGGGACGAGGCCAAAAGAGCCACGGAGACCCCAAGATGGGTGAGCAGAACCACCAGAGCAGATGTCTCTTATTCGGTGAGAAAAGCCAGTTTCTGTGGTCTGAGACCAGTGAGGGCTGGGCTTTCTGTTACTTGCAGCCAAACACTTCTTTTTTTTTTTTTTTTTTTTAAACAGAGTCTCACTCTGCTGCCCAGGTTGGAGTGCAGTGGCACGACCTCAGCTCACTGCAGCCTCTGCCTCCCGGATTCAAGCAATTCTCCTGCCTCAGCCTCCCAGGTAGCTGGGACTACAGGCGCCGGCCTCCACGCCTGGCTAATTTTTGTATTTTTAGTAGAGACGGGGTTTCACCATGTTGGCCAGGATGGTCTCGAAATTCTGACCTCGTGATCCACCCACCTCAGCCTCCCTAAGTGCTGGGATTATAGGCGTGAGCCACCGTGCCCAGCCCCCACCTATTTTTGTATCAGAAATATGGGCCAGGTGTGGTGGCTCATGCCTGTAATCCCAGCACTTTTGGAGGCGGAGGCAGGCGAATCACCTGAGGTTAGGAGATCGAGACCATCCTGGCTAACATGGTGAAACCCCGTCTCTACAAACAATATAAAAAATTAGCCGGGCATGGTGGTGGGTGCCTGTAGTCCCAGCTACTCGGGAGGCTGAGGCAGGAGAATGGCATGAATCCGGGAGGCGGAGCTTGCAGTGAGCCGAGATCGTGCCACTGCACTCCAGCCTGGCAACAGAGCTAGACTGTGTCTCAAACAAACAAACAAGCGAACAAACAAAAATCTTCATTAATAGTTCTTTGCTATGTGAAATAAGTTGGCTGAGTTTAGGTTCGGGGCAGGCAATTTTATAAGTCTGCTAATTAAGGAGGAGGTGTGTTTTGTTGTTGTTGTTTGTTTTGATTTTCCTTGGGATGGTAGAATGGTGAGGAAGGAAGCAAGCATCATGGCAGCCTAGACTGGGAGCACGAAGGGACTTTTCAATTACCCCATAGTACAATATGCTACCAGCAGGGTATGTCATGGTGCAATGCCATATGCCATAAGCACCGGGAGCTCTAAAACTAAATATTAGATTGTTTGCTCTACTCACCTCTACCTTCCAATAAAAGCTTACTACAAGAATCTGTTGTTTGAATTATGTGTGGAGGTTCGGGATGGTCAACGATTAAGGTGAAAGGGCTGGGTCCAACTCTGGTTAACTCTAGGGAGGTGATAAAAGAATTGTTGCAAAGGTAAGAGAGGGAAAAAGGAATTCTGAAGAAGCAAAAAATGATGACAGTAAACGTGTATTGGGTACTTACAACATGGTGAGCCCTGTTCAAAGTGCTTAAAAGTTTAACATTTTTAATCTACTCAAGAACCTATAAGACAGACCTTTTATTTTTCTCCATTTCACAGATGGGGAAACTGAGGAACAGAGAGGTTGCTTCTCTTGGCCATAGTCACACAGTAATTAAATCTAGGCAGTCGAATTCTAGCTTCTAAGTTCTTATCCACAACCCCAGATTGCTTTCCCTATTAAGAAAAATATCATTTCTGGGAACTTTCAAGATGGGTGGGAGTTTGAGCACATCTGCACAGGCTGCAAACCTTTTAATCACTTGAAGACTTCATGTAATCGCTCTCTGTGATACCGTTCGTAGAAGCATACTGCTTATCTCAGTGTTTCTGTAAACCACCTTCCAGTTGTGCTGTTGACGATGAAAATATGGAATATCTCAGCGTGTCTAAATTTAAATGAAGCCTTTTTAAAATTAAAAGATAGGTCTTAAAGGAAATATTTGTCTAACTGAAAAACAGCTTCTCTGATTAAGCAATTAAGTCTCAACAAGGTAGACGTCATCATGGCCTAAAGGTCACTTAAAATGCAAAGAGGGCACAGAATTCATTGAGAGCAGCAAATCAGCCCCTCTCTTGGGGGTTGTCTAAAGTTTTGAAATTTTCTTAAGCAGCACATGCAGTTTTTAAGTATTTAGATATTTGGACTGCTGCCTGTGTGTACTGAGAGAAAAAGAAATCCTTGCTCTGCTTCTTGGTTAATCAAAATGCAGTGCTACATCTGAAAATTATTATTTTATAAGGTACCTGTGGTTGGAAGGAGATACGGCCTACAGCAGAAAGAACTTGAAGAGGGTTTGCTACTTATTTTCACCACCTTTGTGGACAAGCGCATGGAAATTAGCTATGACTTTCTTTGCTACCAGCCACCTCGGCTGTGGAGGGTGTGGTTTCCAGTGATTACATTGCTGCTATTTTGAGTAATGAGATAGGGCTCTGGCACAGCAAGAGGTAGATTTTACGGGGTTCATTTAAATTTTATGGAAATGAGTATTTATTAGTTCACATCTACTGCAGCCCATTTTGAAGGCTTGCCTTACTTAGTCCAAGGCCCACTGAGACTAAAGGAAGGTGTCTAGAAAGTGTTCATCTCCTTCCTCCTTTCTTGAGAATAAGGAACTGACTCCATTTAATCGTCAGTGAAACTGACATTTTTCTGTGGCCTAATCCTAAGGAAGTGTGAAGAGCGTTCGAGAAACACTGTCAATACCCATTCTCCCGGGAACCCAGCACCCACACACAGTTAGAAAGACAATTACTTAGCAGGTTAGGCAACAGAGTATTTATTTTCAAGGATCATGTTTGCCACAGGATGATGAGATAAAACCAAAGGTGTTCCATCACCTTTTCTTTTGCATTCACTAGAGAATAAAAATTGTTTACTAACAAGGTTCTATGAAACCCAGATTTATAAGGCCAAAATAGGTCTCAATCCGTTTCTGGATTATCGTACAGAATTTCATGGCATTCTCCCTCATTCCCAGCAATTCCCACGCAATTTTCTCCAACGCTTTGCTAACATCTGGCAAAACCAAGTGCTGGGACATCCCCATGTACTCTCGGCTGTCCTTCTGAGCCTCGATAATGTTGACAAATTGAAGAAAGGCCTGAAACCTGGCATCATCACTCCTCACTCATATCTTACGGAATGGCAGGTAAACAGGAAAATCTGGACTGGCACAGAGAATGAGCCAACATACATAAATTACAAATAAAAAGGATTAAGCGACACCAATCTGCTCCCCAATACCACTTGCCAGCGCGAAATCGCTATGGTAACCACTCCCCGCGGCCTCCCTGGGTATTCAACTAGTGGATTTCCCCCCCACTTTTCCTTTTCAAGGAAAGTTCTCAAAACTGATTTAAATATTATGATATTCTCATCTCCGAGTGCTCAATGCGAGATGTATTCATGTTGGCTGGGGTGCCTTTTCAAACATAGACTTTTCTCCCGTCAAATGGTGCTGCCACGAAGGTGAATTTTCTCCTAATAGAAGGTTCCTTTTTTAAAAACCTGAAAGTTGGGGGTTGCCGGTGGCACTGTGCTTTTAGGGATGACTGGGTTAAAGTTGCCAAGCAACCAAGTAACAATAAAAGGAGAAGAGGGTATCTGCTGAACAGAAGTATTGCTTTTTGCAAATGCGTATCTATCGTTCTCTATGCTTTTCCTTTTATCATCTTGCTCCTTCGGCATTTGGTTGAGGTATTCTAGTGTATAAATGTTAAAGGCTTAGTTCGGCTTAGGGGATGGGCAGACACCAACGTTCAGAGAATTTACCACATCCTGATACCATTAGACACTGTTTAATTTCCCTGGCAAAGGAGCAGGGTAGATAAACATATTTTTAAATCTTCATTTTGCAGTTGAGGAAAATAAAACCTAGAGAGGTTAAATGGTCTGCCCAAGGTCACACAGTCATTGAGAAAGACAGAATCTGAACTTCAGTCTCCTTGATTTCAAAGTGGCATATGCTTTCTGCTACATCACTTTGTTACTAACGTGTATTTCTTTTTCCCTTTTAGAAAGCACTTTGGGGGCTAGGCGCAGTGGCTCAGGCCTTTTATCCCAGCACTTTGAGAGGCTGAGGTGGGAGGATCACTTGAGGTCAGGAGTTCAAGACCAGCCTAGCCAACATGGTGAAACCTTGTCTTTACTAAAAATACGAAAATTAGCTGGGCCTAGTGGCTCACGCCTGCTACTTGGGAGGCTGAGGTGGGAGGATTGCTTGAACTGGGGAGGTGAAGGTTGCAGTGAGCTGAGATCTTGCCACTGTACTCCAGCCTCCAGCCTGGGTGACAGAGTGAGATTCTGCCTCAAAAAAAAGAAAAGAAAAGAAAAGAAAAGAAAAGAAAAGAAAAGAAAAGAAAAGAAAGAAAAGAAAAGAAAAGAAAAGAAAAGAAATCACTCTGTCTACAAGTCCTCCTACCCTTGAAGCTATTTGATCCACATGGACAAATATGCAACATCTTCCACTGGGCAAAAAGTAAACACATTGCCAATTGCGACCCCTTTTCTCTTCCCTGCTTCCTCCCCAAAGTCCCAAAGAAATTTAATCAAAGCTCCCTGGTTTCAGCAGTTAGACTCTCAGAAGCATATTTGAAATTGGAGTGTTTGACCACTTAGTGACATTGACTGATGTGTTGGGCTGATCTGAGGCAAATTATATCCATTCACTCACCAAAATCATCCTGACACAGGCAGACACTACTCATTTTAAAAGAAAAGGATGACGTGGAGGTGGGAAGGGGAATAACTGTTGTATTTTATACATTGGAGATAATAAATATTATGTTTCAGATTAAAACAGAAGAGAGAAGAAGGAAAAAGAAAATACTAATGCTTTAAATCCTTTGTCAAGAAAATCTCTTCCAGGGGAACATCAAAAATTGCCTTTCTCAAGAAGTTTGAGCAACTGCCATTAGGGTGGGAAAATGAAAAGGAACTTGAACAGAACAAGATGTCCTGAGTGATTTCATGATACTTCTGACCTTAAAAGGCATACATTGAGATGTAAGTGCTTTAGTAATTTTCCAGAGCCTGAATCTGCAGTGACTTGAAGGCCTCTTGAATACATCCTGAGGTTTGACATTTGCTGCATTTTTTTCCCTCTCTCCTAAAGATCATTACAAAACAATGCCACAGAACCTACCAAAATGTGAACGTCTGTGGGAAGTTACTAAAACAGGTAGTGAGGGTTTGCTGGGGGCTGCACTTAAGAAAATCTGAAGATTGCTGGCTCTGTTGTTAAGAGAAATAAACACTTTGTTCACAAGTGTCTTTGGCATGCCACTGTGTGATGGCTTAGTTACAGCAATACTTCCCTGGCAGGGAATTAGCTGAACAGCACGAGGGAAGTAAAGAAGATAAACCCTGGAGAGGAAAAACGTGCTGAAGTTTTACTTTTTTATTTTATTTTACCTTTTAAGATTAAGTTTTAAAGATAAAAAATATGCTATCATGTCAGGCAATATGTCATCCTCTGATGGGCTCTGTATAACGTTTAGAAGTTGGTGTCCCCAAGAACCTAGGAATTAAGTTGCAAAATGAATTGTCCAAGGAAGAACATCCAAACTGTAGTCATCTAATTGCATTCTTAGATGTTCACCAGCAAGTAGGGACATGTGGTCAAAATTCAAACTTCCACATTGAGAGCTTACTAGCTGAGTCGTGTGAAAGGCCAACGGCTGCTTGTCTGTGCAGCTCTGTACATATGGGGAAGCCATATTGACTAATTATTTAGCAATTGGGAGAATAAGAAAGCAAAATGGGAAAGGCATGGGGCGAAGAATAATCAGACTTAGAATTATAAACACACAAAAAAGATGACGTTAACAACAAAATGACAAAATAAGTAAACAGAGCAATTATACTTGGAACAGAACAGTTTTAAAAGTACACATTTATAAATGGGCAAAATAAGGGAAAAACTCATTACCCATATTGTAATAAAATACTTTTTGTAAAGGCAATCAAATCCACAAAAACACAGTAGTGAGCTGAAGAGTCATTATAATTTAAGGGAGAAAAGAGCAGTTCAAGTTATTTTACATAAATTCTTTGGGGCAGAGGATTTCAACTAACTGATGAATTATCCAATTAGTCGCCTCGATTCTTACTTGACCTTGTTAGTGGGACTATTCCAAATTGTGTTCAAACATTCTAGTGCTGTCATAAAACAGGGTGCGGCTTCCTCTCTTTGATAGAACAGATGGGGTCTAGTTAGCTATCCATCATCTCTTAAGTTGGGGGTTTGCCCAGGAATAAGACAATTCCCAGGCTCTAATCTTCTCCACTTACCCTGGGACTAAGTCACTACTGACTCTTGGGATTGTGCAATTCACAGGTGTTGGAAAGCAAAGTCTCATCTCTAAGCTCCAAAATAACTCCCACAAGCCCTTTTGGGACAGAGGCTCACACCTTGACAGAGACACTTCGTATTTTACCAGAGCACTTCTCAAAAATGAGACAAAAGTAAGTTTTGCGCAGTTATCAGGTGTGTTGAAAACTATTTGTGACCAATCTCTTTTAAGGACGGCAATATACAATTTATTTGGTTAAGAAGGAGAGAGACTAGATTTCATACTGTTCTATGCTATTGTTTTACTCACTCAGTAGCATCCCAGTATGTTTTCTCAAAGGGTAAATCGATGCTGCCACTCCTGGGCTTACTCCCCTCCAGGGACTTCTCAAGGTCCTCTCTGAGACAGCTGATAAGATCCCCTGCACCCTGGTCTCTACACAGCAAGGCGACCTCCTGCTCCCTGCCTCAGTACTATCCCCTTTACTGTTTCCCAAACAAGCCAAGCTCCTTTTCTTTCTTTCTTTTTTTTTTTTTTGAGACAGAGTCTCGCTCTGTCGCCCAGGCTGGAGTGCAGTGGCCGGATCTCAGCTCACTGCAAGCTCCGCCTCCCGGGTTCCCGGCATTCTCCTGCCTCAGCCTCCCGAGTAGCTGGGACTACAGGCGCCCGCCACCTCGCCCGGCTAGTTTTTTGTATTTTTTAGTAGAGACGGGGTTTCACCGTGTTAGCCAGGATGGTCTCGATCTCCTGACCTCGTGATCTGCCCGTCTTGGCCTCCCAAAGTGCTGGGATTATAGGCTTGAGCCACCGCGCCCGGCCACAAACTCCTTTTCATACATGAAACTTGCTTTTGCCTTTCCCCGAAACACTGTTTCCCCAGATCTCTGAAGCCAGTTCTTTATCATTATTCATGTGTCAGCAAAACAGTTTACCTCTTCAGAGTGGGGTCCTTGATGACCCTATCCACATAGTCCACCCACCCAAGTTACACTCCAACCTGCTTCTCTCACTGTTCTCAGACCCAGTGCCATGGTTGGTATCCTTTGCACACTGCTTTAGAAATTATTTTGTCTGTTCACTTTTGTTTACATGTTTGTTCTCTGCCCCTTTCCTCTAGATGTATGTGCCAGGGGAACTTATCGTGTCAAAATTGATGTCTCCGTGTACAGCAGAGGGCCTGGAGTATAGTGGGTTCTCAAGGAATATTTATCTAAATGAATTCATGAGTGTTTTTCTAATTGGAACAAATAGGGTGGGGCTCCAGATTTTGGGTCAAGAAAGACATGTCTCATGAAGAGGATCACCCATAACAGGGAGGTGATTGAAAGAAGTTGGAGAAACCACCTATCCAAGAAGCTCCTTTATGGCTACATTATCTCTCCTGCTCACCCACCTGGAAAGGAGAGAATAAGTTTCAACATTTTGTACAATTTCACAGCCAATTATTTGATGTCTCTAAGAGGCCACTAAATTCTGCAGTAAACCTTCCAGGGTTGAGGGATATTCAAATAGGTCACGTGATAATTACACACAGTATTTATCTAGTGTTTCAGTGTGTCAGGCATGGGCCTAATTATAATGTTTAATCCTCAAACAGCCTTAGAAATATTACTATTACTTTCTCCATTGTATACACAAGGAAAGTGGGGCTTGGACAAGTTAAGCCTTGCTTAAGGTCATAGAGTTAATCAGTGGTGGAACCCAGATTCAAACCAAGTTAGTGAGACTGCAGAGTTCCTGCTACTAACTGCTCTCCTACCCTGTTTGCCCAAGATAATACGCTGGTTGATAGGTTAGAAATCATATCAAGTCTTTATGGCCAGGGGCAGTGGCTCATGCCTATAATTGCAACATTTTAAGAAACCAAGGAAGGAGGATAGCTTGAGCCCAGGTGTTCAAGACTAGCGTGGGTAAGATGGCAAGCTAATTAAAACATTTAGCTGGGAGTGGGGGTGCACACTTGTGGTCCCAGCTACTCTGGAGGCTGAGGCAGGAGGATCACCTGAGCCTGGGAGATCAAGGCTGCAGTGAGCCTGATTGCATCACTGCACTCAAGCCTGGGTGACAAAGCCAGAACTGGTCTCAAAAAACAAAACAAAACAAAAAAAACAAACCAGATTCTGTGATTTCTCTCATTGGATCAATTTCCCCTGCATTTGAGCCTTTATCATTGATACTCAGCTTATTTCCTGACCTGATTCCCACTGCTATTTCTTAAGGTGTACTAAAATCTTTTGCAGTTAGAGGAGATTATAAGACTAAAATAACTTGGAATAAGGTGATATAACTTGCCAGCATGGCCAGATCACCAGGGGTCATGGGACAGGGTATTGTCAGGGGATGTAAATATCGTGTGACTTTCTCTACCTTGAAGTTGTCTGGGGTAAATGGATTGGAAATCAAAGATTCCGGATTCACTTCGGGCAGATCATTTTCCTTTCTACTTCATTCGTCCCATCTGCAGCCTAAGTAGATTCCAAAGTCCATTTTGTGGTGGCATCCCTAGACCTGCAGAAATACTAAAACTTGGTTTCATCTCAGTCTCTTTGCTTGGGGAAAATTTCCAAAGCTTGCATGAAAAAATGTGAGTGACTATGCAAAACTGTCAATTGCCTTGAACAGGGAAAAGATAAGAGATGTATTTCTGGGTTCGTATCACCCTAACCTTAGCCTTGGACCAAAAATATAAAGGAATTTCTAGGAAGATGGCTTTGACCTCAGACCAAGGAGGAACAGAACAAACTCAAGCTATGATAAAGGACAAAGATAGTCCAGAGCCTGTGTTTTAAGAAAAGATAAAGTGTGTGGGAGGGAAAGGGCTGGAGATGAAACAACCCTGGAAATGCTAGCCCAGCTGACCAGCTGTTTTCAACACCACTTTTCACCCGTCTTGCTGTACTGATGGATGAGGGAGATAACGCTGAGCCTAATTTGAAGGAGGTTAACTCTTACACATTGGAAATTGCCGGCATATAGAATGTTGGGTGATTATGCAATAGGATATATTACTATCTTTTAAGAATAAAACCTTACAGCAACTAAACTGCATATTCACACTCTTCCGCTAATAAACACTGACATCTGCTCTTTTGCTTGAGTCAGGAAGTGGGCAGCTCAGCATTGTGAAGCCCAGAGCAAATTGCAAATTCCTCAATGAGACATCAATTTCTGGACTTCAGAGGAGGCAAAAACCCAGACCTAGCTGTGAAAAATTTATGAAGGAAGCACACCATTAAAAAAAAATTTTGGAGATGGGATGGACAGATAACAGAACTAAGGCTGAGAGGAGAAACAGTCTTCAAGAATAATATGCATCAAACTGCCTGGAGTTTTTTTTTTTTTTTTGCAGTCATTACAGACCTGGATAGTAATGAATCCTTCAACTTCATCTTAGCTAAAGCGTGGGGTGCAGAACATTGGATTTATGTGAGAAACTTTTAGGAGGTCCATAGAGCCAGCAATAAAAACAAAAAACACAGAATTGTGAAGTGAAAGATGGCTCTTTTTTCTTCTATGCTCCCAAAAAGAAAATCTCAAAGTATCGGGTTCAAACTCAAGTTCAAAGTTTTAACATTTCACTAACACTTTTTAACCTCTTGTCCCAACAAAAAGAAACCAGACCTCAGCTCCAAGACTTAGGCAGGCATCAGGATCTGGCCAGATATTAAAACATTGTTTTGTGGTCACTTTATATATTTTTTGCCATTTGCTCCTATTTTAAATTATGTGATACTGGTTTCCATTTAGTCTAGTGATTAAAGTTTCCTCTTTAATACAACTATTTATGATAAGTAAATAATAGCACAAGGGGTTTGAAGATACGGCAAAAAGAACAAATATCACGTGAATAAAATTAGGGAAATACTGCTTTATGATGATAATAGCTAATATTTCTTTGTTTTTAGTGATTAGCAGGAAGTATTTTAGTCACACACACACACACACGTATACATAAACTCATTTCACTTTCTTTACTACCCCTTGAGAGAGGTATTATTATTATCCACGTTTTTATAGGAAAAACGGACATACAGAGAGTTTAAGTAATTTGCCCAGAATTCACATCTAGCAAGCTGCAAGGCCAAGATTTGAACAGGAGGGTTTTGGACCACAGAACACAAATTTTTTACAACTGTGCTATCCTGCAACCAGGAGGTCTGGCTTTGTCTGCAAATGGCAATGAGTATGGTGAGCAATTAGTGTCAATCCATGAACCTGGGTTGTTGAAGCATTAGTTAAGCATTTCTGTTTGTAAATGGACGGTGTGAGGACCAAATTAAAAACCAACGACTAGGCAGAAATGTACTAAATGGAGAGTACCAAGATGATATTCACAAATACTGCAATTCTCTAAGATCACAGGGAGGACCAAGCAAAGAAACAAGCAAATCCAAGAGAACACCCCACTGGAGCCTCCAGCGGCAGAAATGACTGATGTCTTTACGTAACTGCAGTAGTATTGTTGGAAGCAGGCTCTATGCTGCCTTCACCTTCGAGATGTGTTGGGAATCCTGCTTTTCAAAGAAAAACTTGAGAAATAAGAACTAAAAACAAGGATTATGAAAGATTCCTCACAAAAAGGATTAGAGGATTGAGGAGTAAAAGATCAAAAAGACTTTAACCCAAAGACTCTCAGAACCTCTTGATGGACGGAATTTTTCTCTGAGCTGGTGAGTTTCCAGGCTCTTTTCAATTAAACGGCTTTTAAATGGGAATTATTTAAGTATCAGGAGCTGAGAAGAGCCGGAAAGCTCAGGAGAAAATGATGACAGAAGAACTAAAAAATTATGACTCAGTTGTATAATTTTTGCCCAGCAAAAATTTATTTTCTGAGTTTTGACTTGACTTTAATAAAATTCTCTCTCTCTCTCTCTCTCTTTTTAAATAAGCTTGTGACCTTCCAAAGCAGTTGATGTAGATGATCTCACTCAATCATTTCAATTATCCTGAGCAAGAGGTGGGGAAAGTATTTTATGACTATTTTTAAGATTAAAACATTTTAAGAGGCATAAGACATTAGGACTTTACCTAATGGAATCTCAACCAGTAAATCAAGCCATTTAGCAAACGTCTACCACAGTGCTAGGCTCGGCACTAACTGCTTTACCATGTTTTGTTATTAATCTGCCTAACAACCTTTGAGGTTGGTACCTGCCTTTTGCTCAGTCTCTGGAGGCTGGAGCGATTAAGCAACCTGCCAGCACACTGTGGTGTGCAGGATCCACCCTCCTAGCTCACAAGAGCTCATGACAGCTGCCTGTGTGCATCTCTTCCCACTGTGGGAGTATTTACACCACAGAAATTGGTCAATGCTGCAAATCAGGACCTTTTATTTTATTTTATTTATATATTTTTTGAGACGGAGTCTCCCTCTGTCGCCAGGCTGGAGTGCAGTGGCATGGTCTCGGCCCATTGCAACTTCCGACTCCCTGTTTCAAGCAATTCTCCTGCCTCAGCCTCCCGAGTAGCTGGGATTACAGACATGCACCACTGTGCCCAGCTACTTTTTGTATTTTTAGTAGAGGTGGGGTTTCACCATGTTGGCCAGGATGGTCTCCATCTCCTGACCTTGTGATCTGCCAGCCTTGGCCTCCCAAAATGCTGGGATTACAGGTGTGAGCCACCCTGCCTGGCCAGGACCTGGTTTTTTTTTCTTGGAGAGCCAGTTGTTAAACATTTACTGGCACAGCACTGGATACATGCATCGTAATTGACAGAGCAGCATCCATAACCAGTCCGTCTGGTGCCACACTGTTGTTTGCCTTCCCCCTTCTCAAAAGTGTCCATGCCCTCTGGACAACATCCAAAACTGGTCAGCCTTCTGTTACCTGAAGGGTGATGGGGTCTGAAGAATAATCTGGAATTCCCATGTATTAATTGTTTTTGTTTTTGAGACGGAGACGGCGTCTCACTCTGTCGCACAGGCTGGAGTGCAGTGGCGTGATCTCAGCTCACTGCAATCTCTGCCTCTTGTGTTCAAGCAATTCTCATGCCTCAGCCTCCCCAGTGGCTGGGATTACAGGCCTGCTCCACCAGGCCTCGCTAATTTTTGTATTTTCAGTAGAGACAGCGTTTCACCATGTTGGCCAGGCTGGTCTCAAATGCCTGTGCTTAAGTGATCCTCCCACCTCGGCCTCCCAAAGTGCTGGGATTACAGGTGTGAGCCACTGCACTTGGCTCATGTATTTATTCTAAAAAGTATAGAAATGCCACAGAGATTTTAAAAAACACTCTTACAATCTGTGCTTAAGAGTGTGGGCTTTGTGCTAATGGTGGCGGGTTTCAGATTCTTGCTCTCGTTTTCAATGGTGACCCTTATGTCATCGAAACTCCCTACCCACCTAATTAAAGTATTGACTGTGAATGGACCAATGATGAGATTGAGTCTTCTCTGATTATTCCATATTCCTGAGGGGACATATAAGAAGCATGTAGTGTCAGATGCATGTGACTTTTATCTGAGCCTTGCTACTCACTGGCTCTGTGACCTTAGTCAAGTTACTTCAACTCTTTGACTATCTGAATCGAAAAATGATAATAGGGCCATGGAGGGAATGAAATGAGCCATTGCTGTGGAACCTGACAGTGAGCAAACTCTCAACAGATAGTCAGCTTCTATTCTGGGTAATGCAGTTACTGTTAGTACACATGCAACATGGGAAAGCAAATTGTAGTCAGAAGGTGGTTTATAACCTGGGTGACATAGTGAGACCCATCTCTACAAAAAATATTTAAAAACATCTGGCCATGGTGGTGCACAAGTGTAGTCCCAACTGCTCAGGAGACTGAGACCGGAGGATGGTTTGAACCTGGGAGTTCAAGGCTGCAGTGAGCTATGATTGCACCATTGCACTTCAACCTGGGCAACAGAGCAAGACCCTGTCTCAAGAAAAAAAAAAAAAAAAAGGGTGATTTACGTGTATTTACTGGCTAGGAGGGTGAAATTCTAATGAACTTCAGAAAGAGTTCTTGGGAAGCTAGAGAGGCTACTAGGATTGCTTTGCTACTGGATTCAGGAATGTTTCAGACTAGCAGCCCAAAATCCCCTCATTTCCAGGGTGGAAGTTTAAGGCACAGATGGTCTCAGATTAACTCTCCTCCACCCCTGTAAGGGTCAGAATTACCAGCTCACCATGCAGCAGTTTCGGTATAGAAAACATGTGGACAGAATCATGCTCTCCTCTTAGATGAATGGACTGAAGCCTCAATAATTAGTCATTATTATTAAGATTATTATATGTGAGACCTTTCCCATCATAGGCCAGACACTAAATGTTCGATAACCAAAGATGTCCTTTTCTCATGGGCAATTTTGGAATCCCCTTAACAGAATTCCCTATTTGTTCTTTTTTTTTTTTTTTTTAATGCTATCCTGGCTATCTTTCTGTGATATATATATTTTTTTCCTTTCAGAAATTACTAATATCATCTGTACCATGGTGTCAGTATCCCAATAACTTGGTTGGAAGGAAGGACATTCCTCAAGGCAGAAATTAAGGTTTGCCTTGATGTACCAAATGTACCAATGTAGGGGTTCGATTCAGAAGGGTGTGCTGTGAGGAGGCAGGTGCCAGGCAGATTTTATCATGACTTGGGTGAAAGCCATCTGCCCTGCAGAGGTAGCTGTTTCAGAACTCCTAATAGGAGAGTCAAATGTCCAGCACAGCCAGTGCAGGAGTGGTCCCACCAGCACAGTCCTGGCAAAATTCTTGGCTGTGTAGCCTTCAAATCTGATTATCTGGACGTCTGGGTGGTCCCATGAACCATATAATAACATTTGACGAAACTTTTTTTCTGTTAGCTGGTGTAGATTCTGTGATGTGTAACTGACAATGCTGACTGAACCCCCAATTTCAATCTTGATTTTTTTTTTTTTTGAGACAGAGTCTTGCTCTATCACCTAGGCTGGAGTGCAGTTGGCTGGATCTCGGCTCACTGCAGCCTCTGCCGCCAGGTTGAATAGATTCTCCTGCTTTAGCTTCCTGAGTAGCTGGGAATACTCAGCTGAGTAGCTGAGTGCGCGCCACCACGCCCAGCTAATTTTTTTGTATTTTTAGTAGAGACTGGGTTTCACCATGTTGGCCAGGCTGGTCTTGAACTCCTGACCTCAAGCAATTCACCTGCCTCAGCCTCCCAAGGTGCTGGGATTACAGGCATGAGCCACCACTCCCAGCCTGCTCTTGATCTTTTTGACCAGAGTATTTAGAACTGACCAGCACCCCCCACTGTGGATTGGTGACCTTTCCTTCAGTTTTCATGTTCTTGAGGAGACATGGGAATATGGCTTTCTCCCCTAAGCTCACCTCTACGCTCACTAAGCAGCTACCACATAGGCCATGGGTTGGCAAATTTTTTCTGTAAAGGACCAGGTAGTAAATATTTCAGATTTTGTAGGTCATAACAGTCTCCATTGCAACCCCTCAAATCTGACATTATAGCACAAAAGCAGCCATAGACAATATGTAAACAAATGGCATGGCTGTGTTCCAATAAAACTTTATTTACACAAACAGGCCATAGGCTGGATTTGCCAACCCTTGACATAGGTAGCACTTTGGAGATTACAGTTGGCAAAATAGAACCTTTGAGTTCTATTATCCATTATCTCATTGTTATCTATTATCTGCACTCCAGCCTGTGTGATGGAGTGAGACTCTGTCTCTGTCTCAAAAACAGAAACAATGAATACATGAGAATTCCAGGTTATTCTTAAGGCCCCATCACCCTTCAGGTAACAGAAGGCTGACCAGTCTTGGATGTTGTCCAGAGGGCATGGACACTTTTGAGAAGGGGGAAGGCAAACAACAGACACTGACTACAGGTCTAGACTTGGCCTTAACACTGGCTGCCTTGTCACTTTGGACAAATACATTTACCTCTCTATACCTATCTTTGCATGTAACACCCATAATAAAACCATTGATACTTGGGTTTCCTCTTACCTAGAGTTCTGGATAGAGCAAATGAAGTAACAGATCTCAGAGTGCTTTGACAATGTTAAAAGTGTTTAAAAACATGGGGGACATTGTTAGAATGAGTTTTATTCCCCAATAAATAGTGAACTCCTGGAAATGAGAACCTGTGTCTTTTAACTCCAATCCTTTTTTTTTTCCTAGTACTTTGCTTTTCACATAGTAGACATTGTATAAATGTTTGCTCAATTAAAAAAATTGCTTAGCTTTTGATTTAGAGCACTTTTAAAATTAGTGATAGATGTAAGATAAGGTTTGGATGATCATGAATCCACCAAAATGAACAGTGAAGTATCAATGCTATAAACCTTTGAAATTGTGATCACCAATTGAAGTGCATATAGGGGCCAAGCAGAAAATATAAATGAGGGTGGGGGTTTGGGGTAGGGTAGTAGGAGGTCATGGGGATTGTGGTAACCTGAAAAGAGCATGTCCCATTGAAAGAGGAAACATCCCTTAGCTCCAACTGACTCCATGTAGGAAAGTGGAACCCCATTGACAATTTTTCTAGTTTTTCAAGAGAATCTGAAAAAATGGAGTTTAATGTAAATTTCCCTGATTTTAAATATTGACAACTAATCCTCTGAAGTAAAAACCACTAAATCTCATTCTCAGGCCATTTACAACTCTTCATGCAACTTCTGGAAATAGAAATGAAAGTTATCATTAAAATAATAGCAATGTAGAAAATGTTTAGATTTCATTGTCTTTTGATCCCCTGGCTATAATTAATAGTCTTTTGCACTCATTGCAAAATTTCAATCATTTCAATTTTCGATGATTGTTTGATCATGGTTTTATTCTTTTTATGACCTACCTAATTGCTATCAGAATTAGAAGCTGATTTATTTCAACTTCCCAGATATTTGCATGTCTTCCTTCTTTGATTCATTCAGGTCTCAGCTCAGACGTCCCTTTCTCAGACAAGCTTTCCCTAAACCACGTCTCTAAAACAGCCTTCTTCCAAAGGACATGAATAGATAATTCTCAAAAGGAGATAAACAAATGGCCAACAGACATATGAAAAAATGCTCAACATCACTAATTATTAGGGGAATGCAACATAAAACTGCAATGAGATTCCACCTTATTCCTGCAAGTATGGCCATAATTGAAAAAAAAAACAAAAAACAAAAAGCAGATGTTGGCGTGGATGCAGTAAAAAGGGAACACTTACACTGCTGGTGGGAATGTAAACTAGTACACCCTCTATGGAAAACAGTGTGCAGATTCCTTAAAGGACTAAAAATAGAACTACCATTTAATGAGGCAATCCCACTACTGGGTATCTACCCAGAGGAAAAGAAGTGATTATATGTAAAAGACACTTGTACATGCGTGTTTATAGCAGCACAATTTGCAGTTACAAAAATATGGAGCTAGTCTACATGCCCATCAACCAACGAGTGGATAAAGAAAACGTGCTATATATACACCATTGAATGCTACTCAGCCATAAAAAGGAATGAAATCTTGGAATTTGCAGCTATCTGGATGAGTTGGAGACCATTATTCTAAGTGACGTAACTCAGGAATGGAAAAGCAAATATTGTATATTTTCACTTATAAGTGGGAGCTGAGCTATGAGGACTCAAAGGCATAAGAATGATATAATGGACTTTGGGGACTCAGGGCAAAGGATTGAGGGGCTGAGGGATAAAAGACTACACACTGGGTACCATGTACACTGCTCAGGTGATGAGTGCACCAAAATCTCAGAAATCACCATTAAAGAACTTATCCATTTAACCAAAAACCACCAGTTTCCCCAAAACTATTGAATTAAAATAAAATAAACTTTTAAAACATGAATAAATAGATAAAATAGCCTTCCTCTCTATTTCTCTTCTTTTTCTCCTCTTAACACTTATTAGTATCAGGCATATTATATTTTCATTTGTGTAGGATCTGTCTTTCCCACTAGAATGACAATTCTTTGAGAGCAGAAATATTGTCTCTGTTCAGTTCTAAGTTTCCAGAACCTGTTACAGTGTCTGGCAATGGTAGGCACCTAAAAGTATGTTGAATGAATAAATGGGTGGTACTGCCAATCACTGTTGATGGGATGCCAAGACTATTCATTCTCCAAGACTTTGGCAAAAAAATATGGATGTGAGAAAACTAGACTCCTATCAACAAATTTTAACATCAATATAAACCTAAAACTTATTAAACAGTAAGTAGTTTTTTGTTTGTTTGTTTGTTTGTTTGTGATGGAGTCTTGCTCTTTCACCCAGGCTGGAGTGCAGTGGTGTGATCTTGGCTCACTGCAACCTCCTCCTCCTGGGTTCAAGCAATTCTTCTGCCTCAGCCTCCTGAGTAGCTGGAACTACAGGCACCTGCCACCACGTCCAGCTAATTTTTGTATTTTTAGTAGAAACAGGGTTTCACCATGTTAGCCAGACTGCTCTCTAACTCCTGACCTCAAGTGATCTGTCCATCTTGGCCTCCCAAAGTGCAGGAGGGATTACGGGTGTGAGCCACTGCACCTAGTAATTAGCTCTTGACATTAAGAAAAATCTATACATCTGTCTAAAGCCAGATTTTTACATTAGGTTGAAGACTCAAGTTTTCTATGGCCAGTCTTCTGATAATGGAATTATAGTGGAATTTCATGAGGACCACATAGAAATTAGCTTAAGGATTAAAGATTGCAATCTGCTCCAATAAATGTCAGGAAGAGATTTGAAAAATATTTTTATAGAATATAAATGTTTTCCATTTTGAAATGCTCTTGGAGCGGAAAAAAGCTGAGTCATTAAAAGTTTTAAAAACTCAAGAAATTCAGGTTAAATAAGAAAAATATTAACTCCTAAAAAATGACTTCTACTTTCATCTACCATGAATTTTGTTTGTTTTCAAGGTGATATTAACCACATAAAAATAATTTTAGAAGGAACAGAAATCCAAAATACCACTACCCTGGCACTCACTGTAACTAATTATTTCCCAGGCTTTTTCCAATTTCAGTCTCCATGCAAGTTTACTAACTTCTTAGTCCAGCAACACTTCCTCTTCTGGGCAAACTCAACAGATAAGTAACAGCTGCTCACTCTGTGGGATGCAGTGGGTTCAGTTTCATTCCTCTGAACCCATGGCAGATCTTAGGGTACACATGTTACTTATATTGCACTTGTATTGCGATCACCTTTTAATCTCCAACATCTAAACTGTAATTCCTGAAAAGTAAGTTTAATGCACATGAAAATGCCCACCCTTGTGGACAAGACCCTGAAGTTGAGTTCTGATAAACACAGTGTCTGCCCTGGTGAGACTCAAGGTAGAGTGAGAAAGACCAGCAAGAGAACAGACAATTCAAATGAACAATTAGAGAAGTGCCATGTAATTTTTCAATAAATATAAGCTTGTATCATTATTGTATCTATTTTGGTCTCCTTGAAAAAGTTCAGTATCTTGAGTATGTTAAATAAATACTTATTCATGATGTAAAGAAATAATTTGTTCCTATTACCAAGGACAAGACCAGGTGCCCCTCTTGTGTGCACCTGTATCTTTCCCATCATAGCACTTGCGTCCAGGCACTACGACTGTGCATCCGCTTCACTTCCTTGCCCCCTAGATCATGAACCTCAGGGAGGAACTGTGTCCTGCTCTGGCATCCTTGGTCTGACATCTGGTCATCAATTCAGAAGTGGTACGTGTGTGTGTGTGTGTGTGTATTTTTGAGACAGGGTCTTGCTCTGTTGCCCATGCTGAAGTATATCGGTACAATCATAGCTCACTGCAGCTTTGAACTCCTGGGATTAAGTGATCCTCCCAAGCAGCTGGGACTACAGGTGCATACTACCCTACCTAAGTAAAAAGAATTTTTTTTTTTTGGTAGAGAAAGGATCTCACTATGTTGTCCAGGCTGGTCTCAAACTCCTGGGCTCAAGCCACTGATGCTCCTACTTTAGTCACTCAAAGTGCTGGGATTACAGGTATGAGCCATTGTGCCTGTCTTTACATATTTGAATAAAGCTGTAGAAGATAAATTGTTCTTAGAATGCAAGTTGGAGAGAAGCTGGCTATTTCCACCCTAAGACCAAAAAAAAAAAAAAAAAAAGGTGACACCTCCAATCAAAAAAGAATTGGATTTTCATCATACCCTTACTAGGGAAAATGCCCTGAAAAAGAATCTCCAATGAAGGACTGTAGACATCTTGAGAACTCTTTTCCTTATCCTGAACTCTGTTTTCTTATTTCACACTTTTGTCTCCACATTTGCAGACCTGACGTCTCTAACTGTAAAGTCTTGTGTTGCCTCACAAAACCTCATGACAGAATTTTCTCTTAATTAGCACATTCATAATAGCAACAATAATTCTAATCATTAATAAGCCGCTCACTCCGCTTAGGAACAAACACAAATGGCAAGAAGTCAATGTTAATTTTAAAACACATGTAAACAAGAATCCAGGAAGGCCAAACACATAACCTTTTGGCATTATTAATGGCAAAAAAAATTTTCCACTGAGCTTGAGAAGTAAATTCTACAACTGCACTACATATGTCTCTACCTTCACTTTTCATAATGAAAATAAATTGATTATTATGTCTCGATTTAAAAAAGTCCTCAGTTTTCCCTTCCCCAAATGCCCAAAGCTTCATGAGGGTAGGAATCGTTTCTGTCCTACTCCCTGATGCTGTGGTAGTTCTGGCATGTAGTAGATGTTCAATCCATCTGTGTTGAATGAATGAATCAATCCGATCTCAAAGGTGTCCTGACAGATCCCTCATGGAAACATATATAACCCCAATGGCTCAGAACATCACTTCACAAAGGAAACTGGGCACCAGTACCATTTCTTTTTCTTTTCTTTTTTCTTTCTTTCTTTTTTTTCCTCTTGAGATGGAGTCTCGCTCTGTTGCCCCAGGCTGAGATGCAGTGGCACCATCTCAGCTCACTGCAACCTCCACCTCCCGGGTTCAAGCAATTCTCCTGCCTCAGCCTTGCAAGTAGCTGGGATTATAGGCAAGCACCACCATGCCCAGCTAATTTCTGTCTTTTTAGTAGAGACAGGGTTTCACCATGTTGGCCAGGCTGGTGTTGAACTCCTGACCTCAAGTGATCCGCCTGCCTCGTCCTCCCAGAGTGCTGGGATACAGGTGTGAGCCACTGTGCCTGGCCCCATTTCTCAGATATTGTACTGACCCAACATTTGCAAAAAAAAAAAAGAAAAAAAATTCATGAAGTTCTGAATTTTCAATCGAGAATATCTAAATTTTATTTTCATTTTGATGAAAAATGAATCCAATCCTGTCCTGGATCCTCAGGAGAAGAGACTCCAAACACCGCTGCTTGAAATCAATCACTGCCCGCATTCATGTTTATTCTCGCATTGAGCTGGTGCTCTGTGATCCACGCAAAAGGACATTTAACTTTTTAATACCGTGTTTCTCACTTTGTGGGGGCTTGCACATTTTCCCAGTTCTCAAGTTTGGGAAATGGTGGTAGCTACGACTTCCCCACTCAGCACAGTGACACCTAAAGTCTGGGCAATGCCTGGGGCCACCATCTGTCTCCCGTGCTACTGACTCTGCTGAAAAGCTTCAGAATGTGGAGCCGGATCCGAATTGCAGCGCCGGCCCTCGTGACAGACCCGGGATGTCTACGATCATTTCCTCTGCTGCCTTTCATATCACTGAACTGAAACGATCAGGCCTGTCAAGAGTAAGGGCCCCAGATGAAAGGCCAGTGCATTAAGACAGAACATAATTGCCAGCTTCTGAGTTGCTGACATTAATCGTTTTACTGAAAGAAGACAGTAGAGTTCCTCTCTCTCTTTTTCTCTCTCTATTTCTCTCTCCTCTCTCTTTCTCTCTCTTACTGCCATCACACAATGGGGGTGTGGGGGACGGGCGTGTAGGGGAAAGAAACCCAACAAGATTTGCTAATTAAAAGTAATATGTTTTCCTGTGTTTTTGGCAATTTGATAACACAAAACACTTACTTGGGGGCCACAGGGGGAAACAAATGGAGACAGATAAAAAATGTTTTGTGTTCATCCAAGCACAACTATGTTAATGCGTATTATCCCATTAATGTGCATCAACATCGGGAATCGGCTCACCAATGCAAGCAAGAAGCATACACTTATCATCATTTGATAACATGTTTAATGACAGATTGACGGGAGATTTGCAAATGTGAACTGGCATCAGTGTTGCTAACTTCAGCTTCTGCCGCCGCCTGTGCTATGCCAGCATATTTATGTGCATAATTTGATTTCTTAGCCACACTGTTAGTACATTTTTAATATTAACTATGCACGAACAGACAGCCGAACTTAAGTTGCACTGATGGTTGGAGTTCATTAGATTGAAAAAGATGGGCGTGCGTAACTAAGATGGAGGTGGCGGTCCAACATTCAAGAAGCAACACTTAACAGACACACTCCATTCTCAACAAGCCCAAGCTACACATTTCATGTTGTTAGAGGCGGTAAAGCTCTTATGAATGAAGGAAGAAGTGGAGGAAGAAGAAGAAAGTCCCTGTCCTGGGCATTTGGTCAGGAACTTGACAAAGAGCCCTAGGAACTACTGGACCATTTTTTACTTTCCTTCTGCCACCTTCTTTCACCCCAATCTCATCGAGGCTCTACATTCAAGCCTCTTTTGCATATTGCAGTCCATTGTATGGAGCAGGTGAGCACAGGTTTCTATTCATTCTTCATAAACTCAGGTCACAGACCAAGCACTCAGGAAAATCTTCCCTGGATAAAAATAGGGTTAATCTGTTTATTTTGGAGAGTCGGATCAATCTGTAATTGAATTTTGCCCTCATCACAAGACATCTGTGTGACCGGCGTGTAAGATGACCTCACTTTGCTATACCTCCATTCCTTCAACTGTAAAATAGGAATAAGAAAATCGGCTGGGCGCGGTGGCTCAGGCCTGTAATCCCAGCACTTTGGGAGGCCGAGACGGGCGGATCACGAGGTCAGGAGATCGAGACCATCCTGGCTAACATGGTGAAACCCCGTCTCTACTAAAAAAATACAAAAAAACCCAGCCGGGCGAGGTGGCGGGCGCCTGTAGTCCCAGCTACTCGGGAGGCTGAGGCAGGAGAATGGCGTGAACCCGGGAGGCGGAGCTTGCAGTGAGCTGAGATCCGGCCACTGCACTCCAGCCTGGGCGACAGAGCGAGACTCCGTCTCAAAAAAAAAAAAAAGAAAATCACCTACTTCCCAGGGCACGGAAGCTTCAATAAGCTAAAAAAGAGAAGTGCTAAACCCAGTGTTTGGCACATAAGCAAGTTTTCAGTATATGTTTATTCTTCTTACTATTTTACTTTTTCCTTTTTTTGGGAATTAAAAAATTATAACTCTGCTTCCCAGCAAGCCCTAAAGTCCAGCAGAGCTGGGGTCTAAATCCAAGCTCCACCAGCTGAAGGTTGTGCGGTGATGGTCAAGGTGCTTAATTTCTGTTGACTTTAGGTACTTCATCTGAAAAATAGGGGTGATGACAGGGACCTATCTGGTGTGATGGCAGGAAAGATAAAATGACATGATATATGTAAAGAGTTTTAAAGAGTGTCTTGGACATAGTAAGCATTCAGTAAGTATTAGCCCTGATTTTTTTGCAAGTATCAGGACAGGGCACACGTTCTGGCAGTGATAATGAAGTTTGGCAAATTTGCATTTGAATTCTTGTTCTGCTGCTTCCTAACTGTATGATAATGGGCCACTTACTTAACCTTTTTAAGGCTTAGCTTTTTCTTCTACAACATGGGGACCCATGATCCCACTTTGGAGGATGTGGGAAGGGAATAATGAGATAACATCAGTAGGGCGCTAACTCTGTGTTAATTACGATTGTTATAAAAGTTTGTATCTTCAGGGCTTTGATGGTGCCTGGTGCATAATAAATGCTGAATAAATATTTGTTGATTGAACCAGCAAATGAAATCATTATTAGGCATGTCCCAGGTTCCGTCTTGGGAAAGTTTCGTCCAGGGAATGGGATAAGAGGCCTGCAAGTGTCTGTTCCGATCTGGGAGTGGCACAGTGAGAGCGTGTGAAGGAGTCTCTGCAAGGCCTCGTCACGACAGCAAGCAAATGACACAAATTACACGCCTGGCACAGGAATGCCACCTCCTTATACAAAGAGCGCTGCATGACGCCATTGGCTGGTCATTTTGTATTTATTCTTTCAAATCACCAGTCTGAAAGGTGCAACTAGAAGAATGCACAGACTTTAGTGTCAGAACCGACCTTAAATCCTAACTCTGTGACCTCTTAGTCATGGTCACCCTCAGTAGGTTACAGACGTTTCTGAGGTCCATTCGGTGAATATGAATTAAGGATTTTAAATTGTACAGCCCCTGTTCTACCCTTGAGGAGCTTATAATTGAACCTCAGTTTCCCCGTCCATAAAATGGGGGTAATATCACTACTTAAAGCGTGTGGTAAGGGTTAAATCAGAAAAAAGATAGAAAAGCTTTTGACACAATGCACACAGCAGGTACTCTGTCAATGCCAGTTCCCTCTCCCTCAGTGATCTGCATATGAAAGGCTAAGCCAGAGGCCAGGCTTCTCTGATCACTTTCAAAAACGTGGTTTCCGTATATTTGCACTATTTTGAATTGCTATTTAAAGTAATTATTTTATCAGCGACAATTAGGTGAAAGGCACCCCTTCTTTTGATTTTTTTTTTTTTGGGACAAAAAAACTTACTATATTTTAACATCAGCTCTGAGAGGTAGATGGAGAGTCTACCTTTACTCGCAAAGGTAACTTTGGGGAAACTGAGACTTTTTCCAGGTAAGAACCTGGCCACAGGGAAATGCATCTGTAGAGCACACAGTAGAGATGCCTTTGGATTTCGAATACTATATCCTTGTGCCCACGCCTGGCTTCTGAGTGCTTTACTTTCTAATAGGAGCACCTGCAGCTCCCTTCTGGGGATATGCCGCTGAAGCTGCTCTGCCAGTACCCACAGAGTGCCCTTGCTGCCTGCAAGTATGTACCCCTGGCTGCCCTTGAGCCAACGACTGATTGATGTGGAGTCAATCAGTCATTAGCCAGGTAGCCCAGCCCTTGCTTACAGACAGGTGGAACTCTGAGGCTCCCCATGGGATCAGGCAGAGGCTAGGACTTGCTAGGCTTTCTTTTCTTCCCTGTCCTGCTTCCCTACTCCCTTACTGGTTCTTCCTGGGGGCACATTCCCAAGAAACCAGGGATTCAATAGGTTTAATAGCCCAGGAATCCTGATGTCAGGATCTGTTTCTAGGACTCCCACATGAAACACTATCCTACTAGATCATAGGCTGGTAAACTACAGCCTGTGGGCCAAATCTGGCCCTCCACTTGTTTTTATAAATAAAGTTTTATTGGAACTCAGCCATGCTTAATCATTTACATATCACCTATGGCTGCTTTTGTGATGCGATGGCAGAGTTGAATATTTGTTATAGACACTGTATGGCCTACAAAGCCTCAGATATTTACTATCTGGCCCTTTGACAAAACAGGTTTGCAAACCCTTGTACTAGATAATGCTTTAAATACACCAAGCTTTTTCTGACCTCAAGAACTTTGCATGTGCTGTTCCTTCTGCCTGGAGCCCTCATTCCTTGACTCAGTGGATGCCTGGCTGCTTCTCATTTTTCAGTTCTCAGCAAAAATGTCACTTTCTCAGAAAGGACTTTTCTGACCACTCATCTAAAGTAGCCTTCCATTTCCCTATTTTTTGGCTGTGTATTCTTACAACTAACAGCACTGAAATTACTCTCTTTGATTAAATTGTTTGCTCCATGATAGCAACTAGCACATAAACTTCATGAGGCCAGAGGCTTTCTTTGTCTTGCTCATTTCTGGATACAAGCCTGGCATGGTACCTAAATGGTTTACTTTTAAGAATACTTGCTGACTGGCCGGGTGCAGTGGCTCATGCCTGTAATCCCAGCACTTTGGGAGGCTAAGAGGGCGGATCATGAGGTCAGGAGATTGAGACCATTCTGCTTAACACAGGCAAACCCTATCTTTACGAAAAGACAAAAAATTAGCTGGGTGTGGTGGTGTGCACCTCTAGTCCCAGCTGCTCGGGAGGCTGAGGCCGGAGAATTGCTTGAACCCAGAAGGCAGAGGTTGCAGTGAGCTGAGATTGCGCCACTGCACTCCAGCCTGGACAACAGCTAGATTCCATCTCAAACAAAACAACAACAACAACCAAAAAAACGATTTGTTGACTAAATGATGAGAAGAATGAAAAATACCTAAGTGGTTGCATTCATACCGGGTGGGTCTACAAAACCAGGACTTAGCACAGCTAGCTCCATGTAGGTGGTGCCAGGTCACTGATCCCCCCTCATTTTTAAATCCTTACTCCCAACGCAGTGGAAACATATTTCATACTCAAGCCACATTAGTGCCCGGACATTTACTACCTCTGGTATTAATTTGCTTGTTTTGCCACATTATTTCATGGGAGGTCATTTTATGCTATAAGCTGTAATTTTTGAATTTTATGACATAAATGGACCTGCTTTGGGAACCAGGCTATAAAAAGGATTGCTAGTGAGGAGGTCAAGAAAATGTTATGTGGTGGCGTTAATGGTTTTAATTAATGCATTAATTTTATAATGTTTTTTTGTTGAGGCCTTCATATGCCTGAGGTCTTCCAGGAGCTTCCTGATAAGGAAGGAAAGGTACATTCACACACACATACATCTCCTGTGTGCAATCCTTTCCTACACATACAGCACAGTCATCTTCAAAAATGGCAATGGGGTCATGCTCTTTCCCTGTTTAAAGCCTCCTAATGTATTTAGAGTAATTTGAACTCATTACCACGGCCTGCACAACTGAGTCTGTCACCTTGAGCTCACAGCATTCCAGGGACACTGGCTTTCTTTCTGTTCCCCCCAACAAGCCCAGCTCTTACCTGCCTCAGGGCCTTTGCACTTGCTGTCCCTGTCTGAAATCCTCTTCTCATTTGTGGCTCTCTCAGTCCTTCGTATGTCAGAAGGTGCCCTTCAAAGGAGTCTTCCTGGAGCACCCAAAATAAATTAGCACCACTGCTACCCAGGCCCTTACTGCTCTATTCCCTTCATGGGATCCTAAATGGCCTTATTTGTTTTTTGATTTCTTGTCTATTTCCTCCAACAAGAATATAAGATCTGTGAAGGAAGGGACAACGTCATTTTGTTCATTGCTGTATTCTTGGAGCCTAGCACAGTGCTAGATATGAGAAAATACATAAATAACATGATATCAGATAGTTGTAATTTTATGAAGGAAATGAAACAGGGTGATGAGAAAGAGAAAACAGTGAGAGCTAAATTGCTTTGGATCAGGGGTTGGTGAACTGTTGCCTGTGGGCCTGATCCAGTCTGCCATCTGCTTTCGTAGGGCCAGCAAAGTAAGAGTGGTTTTTATATTTTTAAATGGTTGAAAAATCAGAAGAAGAATGATGCTTTATGACACACAAAAATGACAAGAAATTCAAATTTCAGTGTCCTTTGATAAAGTTGTATTGGATCATAGCCACTACCATTCACTGGGGTATAATCTGTCATTGCTTTCATGCTACAATGGCAGATTGAATACAGCTGACCCTTGAACAACACGAGCTTGAACTGTGTGGGTCCACTTATACGTGGATTTTCTTCTGCCTCTGCCACATCTGAGAAAGCAAACCAACCCCTCCACTTACTTCTTCTTCTCAGCCTACTCAGTGTGAAAATGACAAAGATGAAGACCTTTATGATGATTCACTTTCCTTAATAGTAAATACATTTTCTCTTTCTTATGCTTTTCTTAACAATGTTTTCTTTTCTCTAGCTTACTTTATTGTAAGAACATTGTATATAATGCATATAACATACAAAATACGTGTTAATTGACTTTATGTTTTTGGTAAGGCTTCTGGTCAACAATAGGCTATCAGTAGTTAAGTTTTTGTGAAGTCAAAAGTTATCTGTGGATTTTTGATTATGCAGAGGATCAGCACTGCTAACTCCCTCATTGTTCAAGGGTCAACTGTAGTTGTGACAGAGACTACATGGCCCACAGTGCTGAAAATATTTACTATCTGGCCCTTTGTAGAAAGAAATTGATGACTCCTGATTTAGATAGGTTTTCATGGAAGAGTCCTTAAAGAAGACGATGTTTAAGTTGAGCTTTAAATGATGAGAAAGGTTAATATAAGGATCAGAAGGACTATAATTAAAGTGCCTGAGGCAGAATAAACACTCATGAAATGGTAGCTTATTGTGATATGAGCTCTGAATTATGACTTAGTCTGGCAGTTCTGTACTGGGAAAACTAGGGCTGGGTAGTAAGTAGAGATGAGAATTGAAGGTGGCTACTGCATCAGTCCTGGCAACAGGAGGGTGTACTTCCAATGACATCGCTGCTGTGGAAATGGAAGTGGAAGTGAGGTGGGAAAAGCATTATGGAGGTCCAATCAAGAAAAATCGGCGATGGAATAAATGAAGAGTGTGAGGAGAGAGATGACAGAAAAACGCAGGTCCGTAGATCCTAAGCGGAGACATCATGAGAAGAGTAAGGCTACCTACCACTTCAGAATTAGAAAATATCAGGAAAGTGAGAAGATGGCTTAGGCTATCTATCTTAGATATCTTAGGATATCTTCAGCTATCTCTCTGGCCCTTTATAGAAAACAACTGATTTAGATATGTTTTCAGGGAAGAATCCTTAAAGAAGACGGTGTTTAAGTTGAGATTTAAATGATGAGAAAGCTAACATAGGGATCAGAAGGACTATAACTAAAGTACTTGAGGCAGAATAAACACTCGTAAAATGGTAGCTCTTCTTATTGTGATATGAGCTTTGAATTATGACTTAATCTGGAAGTTCTGTGCTGGCCAAATTGGGACAGGGTAGTAAGTAGAGATGAGAAGACCTGAAGGTGGCTACTGCATCAGTCCTGGCAGGAGGAGGGTGTTAGTTGGATATGAGGTCATTCTTCCCCAAGTGATACTGACATCAAAACTCTGGGTGGACCAATCTCAGCCCAAGTTGTGCAGTGCTGAGTCTGCTCACTGCTTCCACAGGAGTGAATCGAACCGAGGCCAAAGACAGCATCCAGTTCTCCAAGTTGCAGGCATTGCTTCAAGGGTATGAGCTTTCCTGAACCCCGGCTGATTAAACCAAATCTCCGTATTTTCTTGGTACGCTTGGGAAACAGGCCATCTACCTACTGGTGCATCTAAACTGGTAGGATATAACCCTGGAGCTGGTCCAGGTTTGCCATTTGCCTGAGAATGAGACAACACAAAGAACACCTGAGCTGAAAGGTGGAGAAAAACAAAGTTCTGATGACATACATCCTTTGAACCAAGGATTCCTCTGTGCAGGAGTCCAACTCCATCCTTGGATGATTGTTACATTCCTTGTTTTTTTTTTTTTTTTTTTTTTT